>NW_013770252.1:0-783 GCF_000517525.1 Limulus polyphemus
TGACTGGCTCTACCTCCTGGCACACACCCAACAATGCCCCTTCCTTAAGTGTATGTTCACATTTAGATAAATTGGCCACTGTTATAGGTACTACTTGATGACCTGCCACAGGTGACCTTCCAATCTTCAAATCCGCTGGCCTGGGGATGTTCTTTTATCCTACCCCAAATTATCTTCTCTGACATAGGGGGTATTGTAGTTGACTTAGGTGCTGTAACATGCAAATCAACAGATGTAGCAACAATTACTGGAATTTAGCCTTTGTTGTGACCAATCATCATTTTATCGAAATTAATTATACACTTCCTCGGTAGTAAGTAGTCCAGCCCTAGTATGCATTGGTCTTCAATGTCAGCCAAGTATACTTTCTGTCTGTTCTTCATGCCTATGAGCTCAATAGTTACCCACACTGGTCCCCACAACCTTGCATAATGTCCTGTCACACCACAGAGCTTCTGTACAGCTTCTGGTACTCCTTTGTGATCCAGCACCTTGATACTCACAAGTGTATGCTGAGATGCAGAATCTATGACAAAGTCGCACTTTTAGCCATCCAGCTTCCCTGTCACGTAGACACTATGTATGCTTGCCATTTTACACTTAGCTGTTGGAACTTTCACGATGGGGGTTAGGTGGGCGTTCCTCAACACCAACCTCTACTAGGTTTCCCGAAGCTAGACTTATTGGTAGTATTCTTCTTACACTGGCTCCTGATATGTCCTTGCCACAGGAATTCGATGGGAAGGCACCGTGGGAAGCATATAGAGCACAATTCGAGCTACA
>NW_013770253.1:0-786 GCF_000517525.1 Limulus polyphemus
GACGTTAAAATAAATATATAACAAATTCGTTATACGGAACACATGTCTGATACTACAAGTCACGCATATTTCTAAATACGAATTCAATCCAAACAACGTTCATATTAAAAATAAATACATAATAATAAATTCGTTACAATCAGAATTTTAAAATACGTGATGTCGTTAACATGTTTCTCTCTACAATCGATGTTTTAATTAATAATGTTTACTATAAATGATTTAACAAGTTTTAAATGTGAAAAATAGTTACCATCTAATACATCCTACTTGCCCCCCCCCCAGTGGCACAGCAGCATGTTTCTAGGAATTACAACGCTAGAAACCGGGTTTCGATACCCGTGGTGGGCAGAGCACAGATAGCCCATTGTGTAACTTTGTGCTTAACTTCAAACAAACAAACAACCTACTTATTATAGCTTTTTCTGAAACCAACAAATGCAGTAATATAAGGTGGTCCTCATCTAATTACAAATCTGATTCTATTCATAGATTAAATGGACTATCAAATGCCGTATGAAGATAACTAATCTGGACTAATATGTTATGCAATTTCCTTATATGCTTTGCCAAATAGAAGAAAGTACTATTAAAATTTAATCTCGACTTGTTTACATCATGACTGAAATATATAACTACACTCATGTTACTGTAGCACACCACATTGTACATACTATGATGAACAAATCATACTATGATTCAACTTGGGAATTAATATGCAAGATTTATGATTTTAATGTGAATGTTCTTAATGTGTTTCAATAGTATGTCATCACGAAGATGACT
>NW_013770254.1:0-786 GCF_000517525.1 Limulus polyphemus
CATCATCATCAACTTCTTCAGCCACTTTGACTTCACCTTGTTGGCACCTAATTAGTTCAACCTCTCTTTTAACAGTTGCCGAAACTTGGCCTTTGTTGTTCCCAAACGTCATTTTATCAAAATCAGTTACAAACTTCCTTGGTAGTAGATAGTCCAATCCTCATACGCATTTGTCTTCCATGTCAGCCAAGTATACTTTCTGTATGTCCTTTATGCCCATGAACTCAATTGTTACCCACACTGGTCCCCACAATCTTGTAGAATGTCCTGTCACACCATAAAGCTTCTGTATGGCTTCAGGCACTCCTTCATGATCTAACACCTTGATGCTCACAAGGGTTTGCTGAGATGCAGAGTCTATGACAAAGTTGCACCTTTGGCCATCCAGCTTTCCTGTCACATAGACACTGTGTGTGCTTGACATTTTACACCTAGCTGTTGGGACTTTCATGATGGGGATTGGTGGGCGTCGCTCAGCACCAACCACTACTGGTCTCCTTGAGGCCGACTTGTTGGTAATATTCTTCCAACACTGGCTCCTCAAATGTCCGTGCTTTCCACAGTTCCAACAACCTTTCTGGATACCAGCCTTTCCTGCAGTGGCACCTCCCCTGTGTTGAAGTTTCTAGCATTGAGCTCTCTTGTGCCCAGGTTTGTTACAGTGCCGGCAAAGTCCCTCAAACCTCTCTGAAAGCTGACCTTTTCTGGCCTTGAATCCAGATGACTTAACGTAGGATTCAAATTCGAGAGCTCTGGCCATTGCATCCTGCATGGTAGAGGGATGTG
>NW_013770255.1:0-783 GCF_000517525.1 Limulus polyphemus
TCATCATTTATGTCCCATTACTGTTGACAATATTTTAACAATTAGATAGTTTTGGGTCACCATTTACATACCCTTACTGTTGATGACGTTTGAATAATTAGATAGCTTTGAGTAACCATTTAGATACCCTTACTGTTGACAATGTTTTAATAAATAGATAACTTTGAGTCACCATTTAGGTACCCTTACTGTTGATGACGTTTCAGTCAATAGATAACTTTGAGTAACCATTTAGATATCCTCACTGTTCACAATGTTTTGATAAATAATTAACTTTGAGTTCACCATTTAGGTAACCATACTGTTAACAAAGTTTCAATCGATAGATAACTTTGAGTCATCATTTAGGTACCCTCAGTGTTGATAATGTTTTAATAAATATTTGGTTGTCAAGAAATTAATGTTGCATTTTGGAACACTTTCATTAACCACCACACAAACAACATACATCACATATAATAGTTAAACGAACCACCTAAACATCATGTTAGTGTAGCTTATATAATGTGTAAAGTTTAGTATACTGTAATCCCTTATAGAGATGGCACAAGACAAGGCACACATTCGGCATGTAATGCTGTTTGAATACAAAAAGGGAAACAACATCTCTGTAGCCACAAAGAATATCAAAGAAATTTATGGAAATGTTTTGAACATTCGTAAGTGTCAACAATGGTTCAGCAAATTTTGTTTAGGTGACTTTAGTCTTAAAAACTGTGATGGCAGAGGCCGACATGTTGAAATTGATAGTGATGCTCTGAAGATGCTTGTTGAGTCTAACCC
>NW_013770256.1:0-907 GCF_000517525.1 Limulus polyphemus
CGATACTGTGTACTATCAATAAGAAGACACAAGATTTAACGATACTGTGTACTGTCAATAAGAAGATACAAGATTTACAATACTGTGTACTGTCAATAAGAAGACACAAGATATAAGAATACTGTGTATTATCACTAACAAGCCACAAGATTTAACGATACTGTGTACTGTCAATAAGAAGACACAAGATTTAACAATACTGGGTACTGTCAATAAGAAGACACAATATTTAACAATAATGTGTACTATCAATAAGAAAACACAAGATTAAACAATACTGGGTACTGTCCATAAGAAGACACAATATTTACCAATACTGTGTACTATCAATAAGAAGACACGAGATCTAACGATACTGTGTACTATCAATAAAAAGACACAAGATTTAGCAATACTGTGTACTGTCAATAAGAAGACACAAGATTTAACAATACTGGGTACTGTCCATAAGAAGACACAATATTTAACAATACTGTGTACTATCAATAAGAAGACACGAGATTTAACGATACTGTGTACTATCAATAACAAGACACAAGATTTAACAATACTGTGTTCTGTCAATAAGAAGACACAAGATTTAATAATACTGTGTACTATCAATAAGTAGACACAAGATTTAACAATACTGAGTACTGTCAATAAGAAGACACAAGATTTAACGATACTGTGTACTGTCAATAAGAATATACAAGATTAACAATACTGTGTACTGTCAATAAGAAAACACAAGATATAAGAATACTGTGTACTATCACTAACAAGACACAAGATTTTACAATACGTGTCTTCTTATTGACAGTACACAAAATATTTAACAATACTGGGTACTGTCCATAAGAAGACACAATATTTAACAATACTGTGTACTGTCAATAAGAAAACACAAGATATAAGAATACTGTGT
>NW_013770257.1:0-785 GCF_000517525.1 Limulus polyphemus
ACACCTTGGAGAGTCCACAACTGAAGATACAAGTAAAGCAAGCACACCCCGCTACTATGCAGGATAAAATGGCAAGAGCTCTTGAATTTGAGTCCTATGAAAAGTCCAGCACAGAGGTACCAAGGTTGGCACAGTCATCATGGATTCAAGCTCAGAAAAGGGCAGCTTTCAGAGAAGTTTGAGGGACTTTGCTGGCACTGTAACAAACCTGGGCACAAGAGAGCTCAATGTTGGAAACTTCAGCACAGGGGAGATGATACAGCAGGTAAGGCTGCTACCCAGAAAGGCTGTTGGAACTGTGGGGAGCAAGGACATCTGAGGAGCCAGTGTAAGAAAAATACCACCAATAAGTCAGCTTCGGGAAACCAGTAGTGGTTGGTGCTAAGGGACACCCACCAACCTCCATCATGAAAGTCCCAACAGCTAAGTGCAAAATGGCAAGCACACATAGTATCTACGTGACAGGGAAGCTGGATGACCAAAGGTGCAACTTTGTCATAGATTCTGCATCTCAGCAAACCCTTGTGAGCATCAAGGTGCTGGCTCATGAAGGAGTACCAGAAGCTGTACAGAAGCTCTGTGGTGTGACAGGACATTCTGCAAGGTTGTGGGGACTAGTGTGGGTAACTATCGAGATCATGGGCATGAAAAACAGACAGAAAGTATACTTGGCTGACATTGAAGATCAATGCATATTAGGATTGGACTATCTACCACCGAGGAAGTGTGTAGTGAACTTCGATAATATGACGATTGGAAACAACAAAATCCAGACTCCAGTAAGT
>NW_013770258.1:0-1160 GCF_000517525.1 Limulus polyphemus
TTTTGTCATCATCAGGTGTCTGTGTCTGCTATCCTCGGTTCCCGCCGTCCATAACCGCTGTCCTTGGTTCCCCACTCTCTCTCTTTCTCTCTCTGCTTTTGCTTCGTCTCTCTGTCTAGCGCACTTATATACGATAATACCGCCTGTTCTACAACTTTCTAGGCATTCAACACGTGCTACCAGCGTCACTTGACTTCCGCTGTCGTAACACACTAACGTTTATTGTGAATCTTCTAGAATACTCGTCACTGCCCTTTCCTTAGTATTGTTTGTCCCAAACAATAGCCACTTACATTAAACCAATAAACAGTTAGCAATAACATTAAATGTACACAAAATCAAAATTCAACTTCTGTACATTTAATTAAGTTATTGTTTACAACCACAAAATTAAAATTCAACAAAGTCTTTTAATTTTATGGAACGTATCTTCTTCCTCACTAGTCTCTGTCTCGTTGGCTTCTGCTTCATGTGGGGTTCGTCTGCTTCATCAGGAAATGTCCTATCATCGGTAACAATCACATCAGTGGTAGTAACTTCATGAAGGGCTTCACTGTTTCCCTTCTCAAAACCGGGTACAGTTTCTTCTTCGACAGTGGCTTTTTCAGGTGACACGTCTTCAGCAGCGTCATTTGTTCCATTGTTCACTTCATCCCAACTGAAATTTCCTGGACCGTGATAACGCCAAAGCCTGTTGGCATGCACCACCTTTAGCTTACTTCGCTGACCACATTTTATCCAGAAAGTCACGCCTGAGAGACGATCCACTATGTCATATGGGCCTTCCCATGGAGAAGACAACTTAGGAGACTTCCCTTTGGTCTTCCTGGGATTATACAACCACACCTTGTCTCCTGGTACAAAGCTGACTTCAGCAGATCTCTTATCATAAGTTAACTTCATCGAATCAGCAGACGTTTTCAAGTTTGAACGCACTTGATGATGAATATCATCCATCCTTTCCAATAACACTTTCACAAACTCTGACACATTTTCAGGCAACTCTTCATAAGGTGGGCGTCCTGTTAACAGATCCACTGGCAACCAAAGTTCCCGACCAAACATCAGCTTTGCTGGAATGTATCCAGTGGCTTCATGCTCTGCTGTCCTATAGGCCATCAACAGTGGAGGCAGTAAGACATCCCAGTCGTCTTGGCGGG
>NW_013770259.1:0-461 GCF_000517525.1 Limulus polyphemus
GATTTCTATAGTTGGAATTTTGTTTGAATGATGTTATTCTTAAAGCTCTTCTTTGTTTATAATATAATTGAAGAAAAAAAAACAACAACAGTAAAATCGACACTATCCGAAAGTTTGATAAGAGATTATGAAATAACTATTAGAGATTTTGATAAAAGGATCTCTATTTTGATAGTCTTACATCAAGGGCATCTTTTTGTTGAAATATGAAGAAAATCTATTTTTTTTCAAAATTTTGGGAAAAAACATGGGCTACAGCCTTTGGTTTTAGGTGAAAATATGAATTTTTTAGGGAAATGGAAAAAAGTGTTTTTTTGACGCAAAATTAATAGAAAAATACCCGACAGTGTTTATTTTGTCGAAATTATGAAATTTGAAACATTATAGCATTGACGAAAAACATTATCTCCCTATAAATAGCTAAAAAATGTACTTTCGCTAACCCAGAGTAAAAACAATCC
>NW_013770260.1:0-783 GCF_000517525.1 Limulus polyphemus
ACCTACTCAGTCGTCAGTAGACCGACCTGGAACCGTTGCTTTATTTACCTACTCAGTCGTCAGTAGACCGACCTGGAACCGTTGGTTTATTTACCTACTCAGTCGTCAGTAGACCGACCTGGAACCGTTGTATGTGTATGTACATCATGGACTTTAGTAACATCATTTTTTCATTCGTCACTAAGACATCAAATATGGTATATAAAACTAACAAGTACACTTAACTACAGTAATGAAAGATAACCCTACTCGTGGCTCAGGTTTTGCAGATAAATACCATCAACTAACGGAAAATCTAATGAGAATGTTGGCTTTTGTTCTGTGAAAAGAATGAAATCCTTCTAACACAGAGAGTTTAAATCATATATACATAGTGGAAAATGTTTATCAAATAATATTTGAATGAAATTAGTAATGAATATATTGATGAAAATGAGAGTAAATATATGTTATATATCTACTTCATAATTTACAAGTCTTCGCTTAATAATACGTTTTCAAGGTTATTGTACACGAAGATGTAAATACAAAAACTACCTAAAATTTAATAGCGTCACTAACTAAGAAAAGAAGCTTAATCCGTTTATAAGTCATTCATACAGCTGGATCAATCAGGCAACTTTATTTATATTTACTGATCACTGTTAGTTCAAACCAGACTAGCTGGATCAATCAGCCAACTTTATTTACATTTAGTGATCACTGTTAGTTCAAACCAGACCAGCTGGATCAATCAGCCAACTTTATTTATATTTACTGACCACTGTTAGTTCAAACCAGACC
>NW_013770261.1:0-786 GCF_000517525.1 Limulus polyphemus
ATTGTTCCATCCTCAAAACTAAATTAAAATGATTAAAAAAATAAAAAGCAATGTTTAAACCCAGCCCTTTTCATTCATATTGTTACGTTTCCGTTCGTTAGTTAATTTTCCGTAAATTCGTTCCGACGAAACTGTGGCGACACAAGTCCTTTCTTAAATAAAACTGGTTTATTCTTTTCGAATACAACTTTACCATACACTTAATTTCAACGGTCGCTCTATAACAAACGTCTCACGTGCTCGACTTCAACAATACTCAGTTCAATTACACACTCTCTGACTGCAGTTCAATTACTCATTGTTCCGTCACGTTGTGACCATCTTATATCTACCAGACTATCCCCAGTCTAGTAGTCTCCCGATAATTCACGAATGTTCGAGAAGGACGTGGAGTGATACTAGTCACGTGACCTCGCTGACGCAACAATATACTTATCAAGCTTTTTCTTAAACTCACTCTAATTTACTGCCTCTACAACATCTGAAAGCAACCCATTCCAAAGGCCAACCACCCTGTCAGAAAAATGAAACTGTCTTACCTGAAGATGACTCCTACCTTGCCAGAATTTATAGTTGTGTCCCCTAGTCTGACTATACTCATTGTTAAATATACAAAAAATGATGCATCAACACTATCAATTCCCTTTATAATCTTAAACACCTCAACCAGGTCCCCCAGCTCTTCTTTTTTTCAAGAGAAAACAATTTGAGAGATTTGAGCCTCTCGCCATATGACAACCACTCCATCCCAGTCACCATTCCAGTAACCCTTCTCTGAACCCCTAG
>NW_013770262.1:0-786 GCF_000517525.1 Limulus polyphemus
CATGTTCATCTTTTCATTGTAAAGATTCTCCAAAGTTGTAACGCACTCAGTGCGGTGATCATATTGGTTTGATGTAATTCTACCTGGAGTAAGTTATTTTATCGATCACCTAGAATAATTTCATATATATAATTAAATTCCAATTTCTTTACCTAAGCTAAAATTCGAACCGAAAACTGAAGTTTGGACCATTGAAAAATTAAAAGCCATAATTTTCAAAATCGGGACCCACTATTATGCACTCAAAAAAAAAACTTGAAGAGGATTTCTAGAAGAATCTAATAACGGACGGCTAACGCAGGTTCAGTGGTAAGTCTGAAAGCTTAAAACGCTAAAAACCAGGTTTCGATACCAGTGGTGGATAGAGCGCAGATAGCCTACTGTATAGCTTTGCGCTTAACATAACAAAACGCTCGTCTGTAGCCTTGCGCAAATGTCTGAAACGAGCTATCAAACTACTTAATGGAAATGATAAAAACATCTTGCACTTTCAAACAAGTTTCACAAAACGTTTACTATCTCAAGTCTTATTCAGCTTGCACACTTTCTGTTTGTTTATGATTTTAGTTGAGTTTCAGTTTCAAGTTTGTTGGAAAATGTTTAGAGCTCATTCACTGGATGTTTGGTATACATATAAACATTTTCCTAGTAACCAACGAGCAAAAAACATAATGTACACGTGTGCCTTGACTCCTTGGGAAATGTGTAACATAATGTACACGTGTGCCTCGACTCCTTGAGAAGTGTGTAACATAATGTACACATGTGCCTCCGACTCCTTGAGAA
>NW_013770263.1:0-785 GCF_000517525.1 Limulus polyphemus
ACTTACTAGGTTAATTAGGACCTTGGCACCATGCATTGTTAAACAAAACTTACTAGGTTAATTAGGACCTTGGCACCATGCATTATCAACGATTTATGTTTTTACTTAGGCAAAGCTGTATTACTAGTATATACATCAAATAGATTTCTCGTATAAATGTCGTACGTTTATCAAATATATTAGGTCGTCAAGAAATTAATGTCGCGTTTTGGAACACTTTCATTAACCACCCTTCAAAAAACGTACATCTTGTATAATAGTTAAACGAATCGCCTAAACGTCACGTTAATGTAGCCTATATAATGTGTAAACTTTAGTATTCTCTAATCCCTTATAGTGATGGCACACGACAAGACACATTCGGTATGTAATGCTGTTTGAATACAAGAAGGGAAACAACGCCTCTGTAGACACAAAGAATATCAAATACGTTTATGGAAATGTTTTGAACATTCGTAAGTGTCAACGATGGTTCAGCAAATTTCGTTCAAGTGACTTTAGCCTTAAAAACTGTGATGGCAGGGGCCGATATCTTGGAATATATATTGATGCTCCGAAGACGCTTGTTGAGTTTAACCCAAGGCAACACACTTGTGAAATGGCCCTAAAATTGCATGTCTTTCATGAAACAATACGTAAAATCTAAGGAATATTGGAAAACTCCATAAACAAGGTACTTGGGTGCCTCACAAACTCTCCGATGATCACCGTTTCCAACGTATAAACGTTGCTTTGTCTCTTCTGGTGCGTAATGCGAGTGAACCATTTTTGGACCGAATTGTCAC
>NW_013770264.1:0-1044 GCF_000517525.1 Limulus polyphemus
CACTTGGTGATTTTAATTGTATTGATAACCTTGAATTAGATAACCTAGTATTATCTTAACATCGTTAAGAAGGTATACATCTAAAGAACGAAAAAATTTTATGCGTTCACAATCAATCGTAGGCGCATAAATACAAATAAGCCTTACCCTAACACAATCAATATCAATATCAACTGTAACAATACGACCATCACTATCAGTCGTATGATTAATAACGTTAGATTTATATCTATTATGAATAAATATTGCACAACCTTTACTATTAAATGTTCCAAAACTCCAATAACCTCTATAAACATTAGTTAATAAACGTTCAATACGAAAGGTATCAGCTGTATTAGAAAAGTGAGTTTCCTGAATAAAAATGAAATCGTATTTACAAAGAAGTACATGTGAACAAAAAAGTGGTATATCTCGTTTCTTTAAACCGTTAATATTAATAGACAGAATATTGAACAGTGACATAAAGAAATTCACGAAGTTGAAACATCTATGTCTGTTTCCTGCTCCTGTACACTTTCAATAACGGTAAAAGGGTTAGGATGTACAATCGGCGGCGATGAGGCACTAGGTATAGGTGGAATAGAATGTCGACGACGCGGTTTAGCAAAACCTTCATCATCGACCTTGGACGTTCGTGTCCGTTTTGACAATTGACGCAAAGTCTCTGGTTTAACAATCGGTACTTTTCTTTCTGAGGATTTACTAATTTTACGTAACTGAGACTGAAACATTGGTGTATCTACTGTCAGCAGTTTAGAAGATATGCGCGAAGTACGTAAGCCTGTAACATATGTCACAGGTTTAGGCTTGGTAGAAGAACTCGCATTCGACTCTGGTAACTCGGTAGGAACTACAGGTAAATCAGTTATAGGTTCAGTTGAGGGTTCGATTCCCTCCGAATTCTCAATTTCAGTTACTGGATCCGAAGCACATGGTAAATACACATTGACAATTGTATTAGGTGCTGTAGACAGAGTTGTAGAAGATCCTACTATTTCTGGAACAGGATCTGATGGTTCAGTATTATCGGGATTAGGCCGT
>NW_013770265.1:0-788 GCF_000517525.1 Limulus polyphemus
ATTTTCGCTTTCATCCTTTACTTCCTTTATTTTCGCTGTTATCCTTTACTTCCTTTATTTTCGCTTTCATCCTTTACTTTCTTTATTTTCGCTGTTATCCATTACTTCCTTTATTTTCGCTGTTATCCTTTACTTCCTTTATTTTCGCTGTTATCCTTTACTTCCTTTATTTTCGCTGTTATCCATTACTTCCTTTATTTTCGCTTTCATCCTTTTCCTCCTTTATTTTTGCTCAAAAGAGGCAAGAAAAGAAACCCTTTAAACTTTTTAAGGTAAGCCTACAGAATTAACTAAATACATTATTTGGTTGTTGTTGTTGTTTGTTTGTTTTTATTTAAGCACAAAACTACACAATGGGCTGTCGGTGCTCTGCCTGCCACGGGTATCGAAACCTGATTTCTAGCGTTGTAAGTCCGCAGACATACCGCTGTGCCACTATTGAAAACTCTCTATACTATAGTCATGATACTACAATAACTGTCATCCATGGAAATATAACGATTTTTGCAGTATTTGTTATGTGGGGGGTACATTATTTGAAAACCCTCTATACTATAGTCATGATACTACCATAACTGTCATCCATGGAAATATAACGATTTTTGCAGTATTTTTTATGTGGGGGGGGGGGGAATAATTTCCACTCTGTTATCAGAGTTAACCTGGTAAAATCTATGTCATCACGCACGTGGTAATGGAGTTGTTCAGGGAAATTTTACAGATGGGCGTATAAATTCACATTTATTTCTAGCCAAGTATAAATTATGTATTTGTACATATATTTAACT
>NW_013770266.1:0-786 GCF_000517525.1 Limulus polyphemus
AGTCTCTTAATTTTACGGGACGTATCTTCTTCCGTACTGGTCTCCGTCTCGTTGGCTTCTGCTTCACATGGGGTTCATCTGCTTCATCAGGAAATGTCCTATCGTCGGTAACAGTCTATTCTTAGTAAATCCGGGACTGTTACAGGCTTCACTTTTCTTTATCCAATAAATTACTAACAATGTGTTTACAATATTTAACAAGTATACTGGTGAAAAGACTACAAACATCAAACGAAACAATTTTGGCGTTATTTGATGTCTCCAAATGTTTATTTTGTCTACAATCTTCAAAGAATTTTTATACTGTACTAATGTTTGAAACCAGTTAGATATTTGAAAATATTTTGTGGTTTAAATATATATATATATATATATTTGTTTTTTAAGAGGAACCCAATTAACTTACGAATAATATGTGAACGGTTATTGGTGGTATGATAAGTTTTCTGTACAACGTTTCGTCTCTAACAGCGTTTAACATACAAGTTCCTTGAATGTTGTACGTGATCATGCCAGTAATTAAGGTAGCCTTTGGGCTTGGTTTGTTTTGAATTTCGCGCAAAGCTACACGAAGGCTATCTGCGCTAGCTGTCCCTAATTTAGCAGTGTAAGATTAGAGGAAAGGCAGCTAAGCATCAACACCTACTACCAACTCTTGGGCTACTCTTTTACCAACGGATAATGGGATTGACCGTCACATTATAACGCCCCCACAGCTGAAATGGCGAGCATGCTTGGTTTGACGGGGTATTCAAACCCACAACCCTCAGATTGCGAGTCAAGCGC
>NW_013770267.1:0-1442 GCF_000517525.1 Limulus polyphemus
TGTTATAATGTGACGGTCAATTCCATTATTCGTTGGTAAAAGAGTAGCCCAAGAGTTGGCGGTGGGTGGTGATGACTAGCGTCCTTCCCTCTAGTCTTACACTGCTAAATTAGGGACGGCTAGCGCAGATAGCCCTCGTGTAGCTTTGCGCGAAATTCAAAACCAACATACAGATTTACTATTTGAAATCTTATGTTCTTCATTTTCTCTTAAACTTAAACTGTTTAACAACATCATGATTAACTCTAGAAATCAGTATGACAGTTCTTTCTTAATTATATGTGTGATGCTTTGGATTGCTTACTCATTCAAATAATTATTAAACGGATTATTTTAAGATAACACCTTGGGTTGCAAAGCTCTACAAATAATTATTAGATGTCATGTTTCAAGGATATGTTTAATAGCCCCTGTTGCTTATTTGTACAAATCAGCATTACAGGTCGTCTTTGAAAGACGTGTAACACATTGGGTTTGTTACTTCTACAAATCATTATTGAGGTTGTCTTTGAAGGATATGTTTAATAGCCCCTGTTGCTTATTTGTACAAATCAGCATTACAGGTCGTCTTTGAAAGACGTGTAACACATTGGGTTTGTTACTTCTACAAATCATTATTGAGGTTGTCTTTGAAGGATATGTTTAATAGTTTGTGTGTCTTGGTTCTACAAATACGCAAAATAAGTCGTCTTTGAAGGACGTGGGTAACATCTTGGGTTGCTTTCTTTTACAAGTCACTGTTAGCGGTCGTCTTTGAGGAACGTTTGTAATACTTTGGGTGTCTTTTCTCTATAAATGAGAATTAGAGATCACCTTTGATGGATATGAGTAACACCTTACGTTGCTTAGTTTTTCATATCATTATTAGGAGTCATCTTTGAGGGATATGTGTGACTAAATTCGTTGCTTAGTTTTTCAAATCAGAATCAAAGTTCGTCTTTCGTGGATATGTGAAACACTATTGGCTACTAGGTTCTAAAAACCATTATTACAGGTCATCTTTGAATGGCGTGTGCAATACTTTGGGACTCGTTTTTATACAGATGAGTATTAGATGTCGTCTTCGGAGGATACCTGTTACAACTTGCATTACTTAAAACTACTAATAATTATTGGAGTTCGTCTCTGAGGGATATGTGTAATACACTGAGTTGCTTAGTTCTACAACTCAGTACTAGAGAACGTCTTTGAAGAAAATTTATAACATCTTCCATTGCTTAGTTCCATAAATAATTACTAAAATTCGTGTTTGAAGGATACGTGAAACAAAAATAGTTGCTTAGTTCTAGAAATCAGTATAAGAGATCGTCTTTGAAGGATATGTGTAACACATTTTGCTACTTACTTCTAAAAATATTTATTAGACTTATTACACATATCCTTCAAATACGGGCCTTCTCTTCCTTACATCTACAAATCATTATCACATGTCGTCTTTGAAG
>NW_013770268.1:0-785 GCF_000517525.1 Limulus polyphemus
GAGAACTATTCCTATACCATAAAAATGCTCATCGCTCTATGTCGTTGCAGAAAAAGAAGTGGCGACAGAAGGCTTGGAGAGTGCCTCTCCCCCCTCTAAGATAAAACTTGTTTTGACGTTTCCACATCTCATCCTTCGACTTTCCGAGTCATCTGCTCAACCTAGATGGTCTTCGAAGTCAAGCACTCCCTGTAAGGGGAACTACAGCAGGAAACTAGAGAAGATCAATCTGAACAGTTAAGAACATAAACAACTTGTCCTAGTATCTGCACTTAACTGTGGGGGTTTCATAATGTCAGTATAACGATGGCCTTAAAAGTAAGAATACTAAAATTGGGAATTTATAAGGAATGACTTGCTATTATCACATTTTTAACTAAAACAAAAGAAGTGTGAGATAGCATATTCCATTTTCTTATGTTTTTCTTTACCGTTTGTTTATTATTCATTTTATCATTTAGTTAAGCTCTGAATTTTTATTTACTCTTAAACGCTAACTCATCTTCTAACTAATCTCATCAAGTTTTAATTTACATGAATTATGAGACTGACACCAGTTGCCTCTATCAGTGACGTACAGATATCAATATTGGTAAAGAGTATGTATCATTTGTTATTTAATTATTGCAGATTAACCGGTCTTAAAACTCTAACTTCGTTAACCTGTACTAGAACCGAAAGATAAAGTCGAATATATAAGAAAATGGTTTCATATTTGAACTGTATCTGTACTTAAACTATGAAGTATATCAGTATAATGTTACAAGTAAGGACCTAATTTTAAA
>NW_013770269.1:0-786 GCF_000517525.1 Limulus polyphemus
TTTATCAATACTGTTTACTGTCAATAAGAAGAAACAAGATTTAACAATACTGTTTACTGTCAATAAGAAGACACTAGATTTAACAATACTGTGTACTGTCAATAAGAAGACACAAGATTTAACGATACTGTGTACTATCAATAACAAGCCATAAGATTTAACGATACTGTGTACTATCAATAACAAGCCACAAGATTAAACGGTACTGTGTACTGTCAATAAGAAGACACAAGATTTAACAATACTGTGTACTGTCGATAGGAAGACACAAGATTTAACGATACTATGTACTATCACTAACAATCCACGAGATTTGACGAAACTGTGTACTGTCAATAAGAATACAAAAGATTTATCAATACTGTGTACTGTCAATAAGAAGTCACAAGATTTAACGATAATGTGTACTATAAATAACAAGCCATAAGATTTAACGATACTGTGTACTATCAATAACAAGCCACAAGATTTAACGATTATGTGTATTGTCAATAAGAAGACACAAGATTTAACAATACTCTGTACTGTCAATAAAAATACACATGATTTAACAATACTGTTTACTGCCAATAAGAAGACACAAGATTTAACAATAGTGTGTACTGTCAAAAAGAAGTCACAAGATTTAACGATAATGTGTACTATAAATAACAAGCCATAAGATTTAACGACACTATGCACTGTCGATAGGAAGACAAAAGATTTAACGATAATATATACTATCAATAAGAAGACACAAGATTTAACAATACTGTGTATTATCAATAACAATACACAAGATTTAAC
>NW_013770270.1:0-784 GCF_000517525.1 Limulus polyphemus
GGTGTCAGTCATTGAACATGGGGTTTATTGAGCGGCAGCTTCAGACTGCCCCCAATCGGTTGTTGACATGGGCCTCTGCGAACAGTTTAAAATTATCTTTTTCCAAAATTGTTTGCATGCATTTTTGCCGTCAACGAGGTCTCCACCCCGCTCCCGAGCTCCGTCTCGGTGATATAGTTATTCGTGTGGTCCCTTGGGCTTATCTTTGACCATAAGCTTAGCTTCATTCCGCACATTAAGCAGCTATGTGACAAGTGTGCAAAGGCTCTGAACATCCTCCATGTCCTCTCTTCCAGCTCTTGGGGAGTAGATCGATGTTCTATGCTCAGGATCTATCGTGCCCTGATTCGATCCAAACTGGACTATGGGTCTATGGTTCTGCCAGGACCTAAGCCTTGAACCCATTCACCTTCTGGGGCTTTCGCTCTGCACCGGGGCTTTTTGCACTTCTCCAATCCAGAGTTTGTACACTGAGTCCCACGAACCTCCTTTTCACCTCCGTCATTTGCAACTTTCTTTACAATATGCTACCAAGCTTCGATCCTTACCACGGCATCCCACCTGGGATTGTGTCTTTCTTCCTCAATGTGCCATGCTCTTTTGGAACAGATGGTCTGCTATTCCTTCCTTTGGCCTTCGTATCCAGGCACAACTGGTTGAATTGGGTCTGGCATTGGATGACATTGCTGTCCCCAATGATCAGCCCATTTCACCATAGCTTATTACCATCCTTTCCTGTGACCTTTCCCTGAGTCATCTGAGGAAGGTGGATACTCCCGATTGG
>NW_013770271.1:0-1987 GCF_000517525.1 Limulus polyphemus
GAGAACATTAGAAAACTCTTTACTTTCACAACTCATTGTCATTCGTTCTGGGTAATAATGTAAACATTGTGGAAAGCTTTAAGTTGGACAACAGTCGTCTCTTGGTTGAATATCTGAGTCGCCAAACGAAACAATCCATGAGCTTTCGCTACGACAACTTCATAGCACCAGAACATCTTGACCTTCTAAAACTGTAGAATTAGCTTTAAACATATTGACACCTACACATCTCAACCATCTGCAATTATGAAGTTAAATCCAAATGTGTGGTCATTCTAAAATCTTGAACACCAAAGTTTCGAATTTAAATTTACAACAATTTCGAGTTTTAAAGTTAACTGAAATTCTGATCATCCCAACCACGTATGTGAATCCATAGATTCTCAACTTTGGACATCCAACAAGACTATCTAAAAATTCCAAATTAACTTTACATTTCTAGACACCCAAAACGTCAACTATGTATATAAGTGTGATAAGGTCGTCGTACTTGAACTAACAAACATGCAGACTTTCGTGGAAATAGTTTTCGTTACAACACCGTAACATAATAGATGTTATCAACACTGTTTTTTTTTTCTATTAAACAACATATGGAAGTCTAATACCATCAGCAAAGATAAAAACTGAGAAATCTTCTGCTGTTTACAACAGTATAGTACTAAAACAAAGGAAAGACTTACTAAATATTTGGTAATATAGCAATGAATATCAAACCCGGAGAACTCGAAAAAGTAACTGAAATAAGAACAATGTGGAAACGTGTCGGTTCTGCCTTCTGCACCTGATAGCTCAAGAACATTAATAATGTTGATGATGATTTTTCTACTTTTCATTGATGTAAAAAAAGAAACTAATACATAGCACTAGCTAAGCAATATTTGCTCTATTTGAACCGTGATTTTTTGTCTTTTCTTTCACAATGAAAGTTCAATCCTTCTTTATAGTCTTCCGTCATTATAAGTTATATTGAAAGTTTTAATTCTTATTCGATATTCACAGTGAGACAGCGGTAAGTTAACGACTTAAAACGATACTTGGTGAACACAGTAGATAGCCTAATGTTGCTTTACTTTCAAACAATCAACGAATCAATCTTCACTTCTATCTTGTTATGGAGAGTGTTCTTTAGATATATGACATAGTTGCCGTTTTCTTTGTAGATCTGTAGTTGTTTTTACCTTAAGGATGTCTGGCTTTGTGTAGCCAGTTTCATTCTTTTTCTCAGCCAACTTTGAATGTATGTACTTCTTTCCTAGTTTTGATCCTAAGTGATTCTTATCTTAATAAAGATTCTCCCTTTAGTTTGGTTAGTAAAACGTCGAAATATTCCACAATATTCACTGATTAACATTGTAACTAAATTTGTTAGCACCTTGAAGTTCACTTATATTTTAGACATTTGAACCTTCTAGGTATTTTAATATATGATTAGTCTATATTTAATTTCTAATAGTGTCTAATAGAGAAAGTAAGGAATCTACTTAGAAATCTGTTGGAGTATTTAAAAATTGTTGAGGAGCAGAAGCATAGTCATTGCAAATTAAAATGACACGTTCAATAATTTTGAGCCAGATCATATAAATAAACACTAAGAGGAATATGACTGCACCACTGTGGGAAGGTTTCAGGTTGACCATGATAACTTCATCTCATCGATTTTTCAGTACAATGTTAGGAAGGCAAAAGGAAAGGTGTTTCCATGTTACAAAAAGCAAAATCATCAACAAATGTAAAATGTTTTTCATTTTCTAAGATAATTCATCATATCAGTAAGAAAATATTAAGCAAAGCAGGGCTAGTTTTGAATATTTAAGGCATTCAATTTACAAGTGACACCTTGGAAGATTATGTCTTTCGTAATTTTAAGAGTAAACGTGCGATAATCTAAATAATTCATTACGTAACCTCAACAATCAAGAAAATAAGAGTTAGCGAAATATTAAAAAAGCTGTTTATGATTGCTCTTGTGTTTTACATAGTATTC
>NW_013770272.1:0-785 GCF_000517525.1 Limulus polyphemus
ACTATCAATAAGAAGACACAAGATTTAACGATACAGTGTACTGTCAAGAAGAAGACACAAGATTTAAAAATACTGTGTACTGTGAATAAGAAGACAAAAGATTTAAAAATACTGTGTTCTGTCAATAAGAAGACAAATGATTTAACAATACTGTGTACTATCAATAAGAAGACACGAGATTTAACGATACTGTGTACTATCAATAAGAAGACACAAGATGTAACGATACTATGTACTGTCAAAAAGAAGACAAAGGATTTATCAATACCATATACTATCAATAAGAAGACACAAGATTCAACAATACTGTATATTGTCAATAAGAAAACACAAGATTTAACAATACTGTGTACTGTCAATAAGAAAACACAAGATTTAACAATACTTTGTAATATCAATAAAAAGACACAAGATTTAACAATACTGTGTACTATCAATAAGAAGACACGAGATTTAACGATACTGTGTACTATCAATAAGAAGACACAAGATTTAACAAACTGTGTACTGTCAATAAGAATACACAAGATTTAACAATACTGTGTACTGTCAATAAGAAAACACAAGATTTAACAATACTGTGTACTTTCGATAAGAAGACGCAAGATTTAACCATACTGTGTACTGTCCATAAGAAAACACAAGATTTAACAATACTCTGTACTGTCGATAAGAAAACACAAGATTTAACGATACTGTGTACTGTCGATAAGAAGACGCAAGATTTAACAATACTGTGTACTGTCAACAAGAAGACACAAGATTTAAAAATACTGTGTACTGTC
>NW_013770273.1:0-786 GCF_000517525.1 Limulus polyphemus
CCAGTTTTATTTAAGAAAGGACTTGTGTCGCTAAAGTTTCGTCGGAACGAATTTACGGAAAATTAACTAACGAATGGAGACGTAACAGTGTAATAGATACCGGACATTTAGACACCTAATACTGTTAGAGGGTTGTTAAATCTGTCTAGTTGCCCGGTTACCATGCAGGTCATATAATGATGTAAATTAAATTGGTAGTATAATAAACCAAGATCTATGTATGTCAAATAATGGAGTAGTTTTAAAATTTTAATAGGTGTTGGGACTTGGCCAGTGGAAGCAAGACACTTTCTGAATTGTTGCGTGGCCTCGGCCATATTGTCCGTCTGTGATTTTGATCTTTTATAAGCTTCATTATTTGTGCGTAACTAGTGCTGCATACATGGATGAAAAAAAGAACATGTATTTAATTACCACTATTTTAATCTCTGACATGTCATAATTGTTTTTTCAATCTTTTGGCTGCTAGGCATTTGAGTGTAATTTTTGGTGTCTTTTATATGCTTATGCTTATATAGTGTTGTACATGGTACAACTCTGTTGTAATTATTTTATTTTATAATAAACATGTGGTGTCTAAATGTCCTACTTCGTCATTTTTTTAGGTGTCTAGTTATCCTAGATTCATTAAATATCGCGTTGAAAAATATGATTTGCCAAACAGATTGAATAACTGTTTTTTTTAACATAAATAGTTGCTAAGAAAACAAATATTGAAAGGTGTTGGTTATCTGCTTTCCCTCTTTGTATCACTTCAAAATTAGGGACGGTCCTCGAGTAGCTTTG
>NW_013770274.1:0-1243 GCF_000517525.1 Limulus polyphemus
TTTTGGGGGGCCAAAAGGATGCAGCAATTAATTTGGTTTTAAGGTGTTCTGCCTGTGTAGAAATTATAATATCAGCGTATTATAATGTAATATCACAACATCTACCTAATACTCTTCTATGAGGCGTTATATACCATGATAACTGTTATTTTAAAATTCCGTATAAGTTTATCTTGTTTGCGATAACCTCGATACTTTTGGCATAAGCCTCCGGTACTAACTCGTATGCTTTGAGAATAGATGCTTTAAGCTTATCATAATTCGTACTGTTACATCTCTGTCTGTTTGTTTGTTAATTCTTCTAAGATACAAGTCCTTTCTTTATAAAACTTGTTTATTCTTCCTCAATACAACTTTGTAATGCACTTAATTTTCACAGTTACACACATTATAGTTCACAACAATTCACTCACTTTCTATCGCGCTTAGACTTAATTGTCCGTCCCCGCCAACTATAGTTCCGATCTCTGTGTCTGCTATCCTCAGTTCCCGCCGACCGTAATCGTAATCGCTGTCTTTCTTTCTCTCTGCCTGCTTCGTCTCCGTCTCTGTCTCCACTACTGCTTCGACTCAGTCTGTCTCTCTCACTGTCTAGCGCACTTTTATAATACAATAAGATAATACTGCCTGTTCTAGAAACTCAACACGTGCTACCAGCATCACTTGACTTCCGCTATCGTCACGTGACCCCCGCTGTCGTATCACACTATCAAATCTTCTAGAATACTCGTCAAGTGAGCCCCCTGTCGTAACAATACAAATACAAATTAAAGACTTACAACAACTCCTGACTATACCAGGTAAGATACAACAAAACATTAAAGACTTACAACCACCCCTAACTCTACCACGTTATTTACAATAACACATTAAAAACTTACGAAAACCTCTGCCAGTGCTAGGTTAGAAACAACAACACATTAGAAAGTTGCAATAACCCCAACATTACCAGGTTAGATAGAACAACACATTAAAGACTTACAACAACATGTGCCAAAACCAAATTAGATACAACAACATATTGTCACGTCTCCATTCGCTAGTTAATTTTCCGTAAATTCGTTCTACGAAACTTTAGCGACACAAGTCCTTTCTTAATAAAACAGGTTTATTTTCCGAATACAACTTTACGATAGACTTAATTTCAACAGTCGCTCTATAACAAAGGTCTCACGAGGGCAACAATATTCTATCTGCATACATTAAATTACTCATTACCTCCCTGTCGCTTCGTGGCTAGTCT
>NW_013770275.1:0-786 GCF_000517525.1 Limulus polyphemus
GATTGATACAACTAATGTACTCTTGTCAGTAAGGTTCCTGTTATATGTTAAGGTTTATTGATCACTTGTTCATGATTGATACAACTAATGTACTCTTGTCAGTAAGGTTCCTGTTATATGTTAAGGTTTATTGATCACTTGTTCATGATTGATACAACTAATGTACTCTTGTCAGTAAGGTTCCTGTTATGTGTTAAGGTTTGTTAATCATTTGTTCATGATTGATACAACTAATGGTACTATTGTGAGTAAGGTTAATCACTTGTTCATGATTGATACAACTAATGGTACTCTTGTCAGTAAGATTAATCACTTGTTCGTGATTGATGCAACTAATGTTAGTCTTGTCAGTGACGTTCCTGTTATATGTTAAGGTTTATTGATCACTTGTTCATGATTGACACAACTAATGTTAGTCTTGTCAGTAAGGTTCCTGTTATGTGTTAGGGTTTGTTAATCATTTGTTCATGATTGATACAACTAATGTTAGTCTTGTCAGTAAGGATCCTGTTATGTGTTAAGGTTTATTGATCTCTTGTTCATAATTGACACAACTAATGGAAGTCTTGTCAGTAAGGTTTCTGTTATGTAGTAAGGTTTGTTAATCACTTGTTCATGATTGACACAACTAATGTTAGTCTTGTCAGTGAGGTTCCTGTTGTGTGTTAAGGTTTATTGATCACTTGTTCATGATTGACACAACTAATGTTAGTTTTGTCAGTAAAGTTCCTGTTATGTGTTAAGGTTTGTTAATCATTTGTTCATGATTGATACAACTAATGTTAG
>NW_013770276.1:0-977 GCF_000517525.1 Limulus polyphemus
GTAACTCTAGATACAGAATTTATAACCACCATACTCATCTTTAGCCTTACTTGTAACAACTACTCCATGAACCCCTAGGTGTAACTCTAGATACAGAATTTATAACCACCATACTCATCTTTAGCCTTACTTGGTAAAACTACTTAATAAACACCTAAGTGTAACTCTAGATACAGAATTTATAACCACCATACTCATCTTTAGCCTTACTTGGTAAAACTACTTAATAAACACCTAAGTGTAACTCTAGTTACCGAATTTGTAACCAACATACTCATCTTTAGCGTTATTTGGTACAACAACTCCACGAACACCTAGGTGTAACTCTAGTTACACAATTTATAACCACCATACTCATCCTTAGCATTATTTGGTACATAAACTCCACGAACACCTAAGTGTAACTCTAGTTACAGAATTTGTAACCAACATACTCATCTTTAGCGTTCTTTGGTACAACAACTCCACGAACACCTAGGTGTAACTCTAGTTACACAATTTATAACCACCATACTCATTCTTTGCATTATTTGGTACATAAACTCCACGAACACCTAGGTGTAACTCTAATTACCGAATTTAGAACACCATACTCATCGTTAGCGTTATTTGGTACAACAACTCCACAAACACCTAGGTGTAACTCTAGTTACCGAATTTGTTACCAACATACTCATCTTTAGCGTTTTTTGGTACAACAACTCCACGAACACCTAGGTGTAACTCTAGTTACGCAATTTATAACCACCATACTCATCTTTAGCCTTACTTGGCAAAACTTCTACACAACTACTCGATGAACACCTAGATGTAACTCTAGTTAGATGAGTATGGTGGTTATAAATTCCGAAGTAAGGCTAAAGGTAAAACTACTCCATTAACACTTAGGTGTAATTCTAGTTACCGAATTTATAACCACCATAATTCATCTTTATCCTTACTTGGTACAAAAACTCCACGAACACCTAGGTGTAACT
>NW_013770277.1:0-2010 GCF_000517525.1 Limulus polyphemus
GGGTGCGTAAATAGGAAGACGTAGTGCTAACCTGAGTTTCGAAAAGATAGTTTGGCATATTGTGGTTACTGTATTCAAGTATAGGTCTTATTTATGTTTTACATATTGACATAATAATTTAGTGAACGTTGCACTGTTTAGCGTAGCCACCGAGTTTGCGAAGATAATTCATTCTTCATTTGATTTGTGTACATATTTCGTGGTCACCTTCAGTAGTAAACCCACGTGGAATGTTTACTTCAACAAGAAAGTTAACTGTTACTGAACTTCATCTGGGTATTATATAGTTGGAGACTTACTTTGTTAGCTTTTTTACTGTTTCTTGTTAGTTCATTATAGAATACGAATGTTTGTGTTTTTGACGGGTTGAGAATAACGTTGCACCACGTGAGTTGAACTGTATGTTAAACTTTGGTAGCCAATAGAAGGAGGTCTCATGACGTGCTACAGACCGCGACATCGTCCACGTACTGAGATGCGTATGTTTGATATATAGTTACAGTCTCAGTACAGAGCCCTGAGGGACTCCTGTTTGTAACATTAAGGCTGTAGTGATATATAGTTACGGTCTCAGTACAGAGCCCTGAGGGACTCCTGCTTGTAACATTAAGGCTGTAGAAATGTTGTTGTTTACTCTGAATCTGGCAGATCTGTCGGTTAAAAAGCTCGAGATCCATCTAACGATAGCTTCGGGAATATTGTACTTTGATAATTTGTAACGCTGGCCGTTGTGCAAAACCTGTCGAAAGCTTTGTTTACGTCTAGAAACGCAGCTAATGTTACATTGTTACGATTGACATTTTTCAAGTAGTTTTCTTATACAGTTTAAAAGGCTTATTAGCCAATAATTACTTGGATAACTAGGGTCACCCCCATTTTTAGGGATAACTGTAAAAATCACGCTTTTCCACTGGGCTGGATAATATACTGATATTAGTGATATGTTGTGGAGGATACGGAGATGTTTTAGAATAAGGTCAGGGACGTTCTTTAAAATTATGTTTCTTATACCATCCTCGCTGGGGGAGGAATTTTTAAGTTTTGTAATGTTTCTTTTGATTTCGGCTTCAGTTATGTGTCTGGAAATGCTGTTATTTAGTATATCGTTAGAGTTAATTGTGACAGGGTTGTCGTATCTGTGCTTGTTGACAGTAATCAAATGTTCACGATTAAAACTGTTTAAGTTTGATGTTGTGAATACTGTTTCATAACAGTAAGAAGGTTTACTTTGTTTGTGTCTGAGATTACAGAGTTATTATTGTATTTAATTGTACTATAGACGCTTGAAGCTGGTTTGTTATAGATGGATTTGAATTTACACGAGAAAGGGTCGGGGTTAGTTTTATTATTATCTAGGGATCGACAGGACATGAACCAGTTTTCTTCTTGTTGGGCTTTGATAAGTTTTTAATATCGTTGTTTGGATTTTCTTTAATTTAAAAGATATACAGAATTTAGAGAAGCTACCTTTTAATTTCAAAGGTATATAGAGTTCACAAAATATTTTCTTTAATTTCAAAGATATACAGAATTTAGAGAAGCTTAGAGAAATTGTCATTTAAAATAAGAACAACACAAGATATACAGAGTTTAGAAAAACTTCCTTTAATCCCAAAGATATACAGAATATAGAGAAGTAAATACATTAGCCATATGCAAATAACTAGCTGTTTTTAGTGATTTGTCGGGCTTGTTATTGGGTGTTTGTAAAAACCTTATTGTAAAAATTAAGGTTCTGTTTCAAAGTTTAATTAAGGTTGAAGTTTTAATGAAGCTCTTTCTATAGTTCAAAAAATCTTGAAAATAAAATCAATTTTATTCTTAAGCGGCATTTATTAAATGAAAGATATTCGTTGAATATTTAATTGTTTTTGTTAAATTATCTGCAACTGAATATAAAACTAGAATAAGATTATTAACCCGAGACTTACATCTATCTTAAGCATCATTTATTAAATGTCAGAATTAATAAAGTTGTGAACTCTATATACCTTTGGAATTAAAATGTAG
>NW_013770278.1:0-785 GCF_000517525.1 Limulus polyphemus
CCGTTGGTGTACCAACTTGATATAACTTGATTGGAGCACGTCCCTTATACTTGGGTCCCCTTTTAGCACAACATGTACTGTAGGTCCTGCACCATTCTTCCACATCTTGCCTCATACCTATCCAGTAAAATCTCTGCAGTAGGTGACTCAATGTCTTCTTAACTCCAAGATGTCCTCCTGTTAAACTATCATGGGATTTGCACAGGACAACTTCCTGTAACTTTCTCAGTATAACTGTTTGCCAGGTCTTCACTTTCCCATCTGCAGTTTCCATCTCCGGACAAGAATAACATCTTCAAGCTTCAACTGGTCCCATTGTGCCCAATAGTTCTTTGTCACAGGGCTTAAGCTAGACACTTTCTCCCAAGCAGGGTGCTTGTAGAAATTCAGTTACTGGCTTCAAATCTTGGTCTTTTTCCTGTTCTGCTTTAATAACTATACTTGGTTCCACTTCACCATCATCAACTCCTTTAGTCACTTTGACTTCAGCTTGATGGCACCTGGTTAGTCCAACATCTCTTTTAACACTTACCGGAATTTGGCCTTTGTTGTTCCCAAACGTAATTTTTCAAAGTTAACTACACACTTCCTAGGTAGTAAGTAGTCCAACCCTAATATGCATTGGTCTTCAATGTCAGCCAGGTATACTTTGTGTCTGTCCTTTATGCCCATGAGCTCAATAGTTGCCACACTGGTCCCCACAAACTTGCATAATGTCCTGTCACACCACAGAGCTTTTGTATGGCTTTATGTACTCCCTTGTAATCAAGCACCTTGATACTCAC
>NW_013770279.1:0-785 GCF_000517525.1 Limulus polyphemus
CCACCCGCAGCTGAGATACAAAGATATTTGCAAAAGAGACATGAAGATGCTCAACATCAACACCGAAACTTGGGAGGACCTCGCTGCCGATTGCACCGACTGGAGAAACACTCTCCGTAAACAGCTGAAGATTGGTGAAGAGGAATTGATGGTGGCAGCAGAAAATAAGCAAGCGCATCAAAAGGAACAGGCAGCCAACAGACCAGCGTCAATGCACATATGTGACCTCTGCAACTGGGACTGTCACTCTCGTGTCGGTCTCCTTAGTCACAAGAGATGCTGCTCTAGATGAGCGATCAACATAAGCTAACAATGGACGGATGCTCATCCATGGTCAAACCTGGCTATAGTTTGCGAAAGTTGGTGTGCTATAATTGTGATTGTTGTAACGCATATTAATCGAGACACTTCAGATACTAGACCAGGAATATTTATAAATTCCGAACGTTACAAACCAGTGAATTCTGTGAACCAGTAAACTAGTTGTGAATTCACATTGGACATTAGTACTCTTACGAAAACATTAACTAACGTCATCGGTGGAAAAAAAATCGTCGTGTGATCAGTGAAGACCACAGAGCTAGCTAGCTTCACGTTAAGTGAATTCTACCTAGGTCAACTCGAAATTAACTTGCTCATCGTGAACCCTCGATAGGGATAAGACATCAAGAAAGTTCCAAACTAGAAAGAAGACTTTGTATTGTTTGTAATTTTGTAGAACTTTTGTATATAAATCATTGTTTGTAGTAGCTGTTTGTAATAACTGTTTTTTTTTGTTTGTTTGT
>NW_013770280.1:0-907 GCF_000517525.1 Limulus polyphemus
ATCAGATTGTTAGTTTAAATTGACACTTCTAAACTTGGCAGAAGACAGTCGAGAGTTAGATCACCTTTATTTACTCATCAGATTCTTAGTTTTAGTTAACACTTCTGAACTTGGCAGAAGACAGTCGAGAGTTAAGGAATTACAAATCACTTTACATGTCACGTTGTTCCTTTCAGTTAAAACTGAATGATCCGAAGTTTTTTTTGTTTTATGTGTGTGTGTGTTTGTGTTTACGATTTTCGCACAAAATTCCACAAGAGAATTCTGTACTAATCGTCCCTAATTTTGAAATGACCAAGGGAAAGGCAAGTAAACAACAGGACCTACCGCCATCGTTTAGTCATTTTTAAAACGCATCTACGGAACCAACATGTTGAGCCCAATTTGGCATTAACGGCACACAAACCATGGACCATTAACTTTGTAGCCTGACACGGTAATAACTTGTGTTAAGAGTTACTGCAACGTTTGAGATATGCATTTAGATGAATATTAACTTGTGATCAAAGCAAGCTGCCGATGTATGTCAGAACTAAATATACATAGCTAATTAAACATATTTTTCAAACTATTATTTTAGTGATTATAATGTGTTGTTTCATTAGTTGGTTACTCTCGTTGTTAACGATATTCTTGGCTGTACGTGCTATCCTAGCGATCTTTGGAGCTTAAGTTATATAATGTGTTTCTAGGGGCTATCCTAGCGATCTTTGGAGCTTAAGTTATATAATGTGTTTGTAGGGGCTATCCTAGCGATCTTTGGAGCTTAAGTTATATAACTGTGTTTGTAGGGGCTATCCTAGCGATCTTTGGAGCTTAAGTTATATAACTGTGTTTGTAGGGGCTATCCTAGCGATCTTTGGAGCTTAAGTTATATAACTGTGTTTGTAGGGGCTATCCTAGCGAT
>NW_013770281.1:0-1576 GCF_000517525.1 Limulus polyphemus
GAACGTAAAGTTGAAAATAAAAGTAGATCGCAGCTCTACTGATATGTGTATAAAAGCGTTTTAACACAATTTTTATTTTGTATATCTAAATAAAACTTATTTCTTCTTTTTTAATCGGGAACACATTTTAGAAGAATAAAAAAATTAAAAGGATTTTTTCAACTGCAGGTAAAAAAAAATTCTTACTAATTTCATTTAATAAAATATAACTGCTGTCTTCATCATATATTACATAAATTATATTGTTCAATTTCAGTTCATTTATTACAAATAATCGTAATATAAAGTTATTGTGTAAAGCAGCTTTATGAAATTTAAAGTTTCAATCAAGTACAATTTATAAAATCACATTATTTTTAGTGTGATCCAGTGACTTTGATTCATAATTAATTTGTATGATATTTTTCTTCTAAATAAAACTTATGATAAATATTTTAGAGTGCCCTTTGTTATCACAATTTGGAAATTATTAATTTTTAAACGTTATTAAAATTAATAAATAGTTACGTTAAAAGACAACAGATAACAAAATATTCAAATATCTCTATATAAAACTTTTTGAAGGTTACCTTTATATTTTTTGTTTGGATTTAAAACTTTTGAGTAGTGTTTTTTTTCTTGGAATAGTAGTTTAATTACAATTTTTCTTTTATTACACGTTAAATGAAATGAATGAAAAAAGACTCTAGACTGCCATCTATTATCATATTCTGATATTATAATTAATAACCAGTTACACAAAATAGTTAGTTTTTAGGATAATAGATGGCAGTAAATGCTAACCAAGATTATTACAGTTAGATATTTGCTCAATAGATGGCACTAAAAGCGGAGACAATTTCACATAATAATTAGTTTTTAGGATAAGAGATGGCAGTAAATGCTAACCAAAGTTATTACAGTTAGATATTTGCTCAATAGATGGCACTAAAGGCTGATACGATTTCACAAAATAGTTTATGTTTTGGATAATAGATGGCAATAAAATCATAGCTAAAATATTTTTATAGTAGTTGTTTTGGAAGCGATATAATTATATAATAATCACTATCTTAATGATTTTTAACAATATTTTCATTTATTACAATTACTTAGAATAAATTATAATATTCAGCCTCATTATAATTGGTGATTACTTCATTTTTTCCTGTAATCAATTTATAAATATTTATTTCAATACGCTGTTATTGGAATATCGGCGTTTATTCGGAATTATTTTTTATTTAAGTTGTAGAGTGTACCAACTATCGCCGTCTATTATAGTTGAAATTAAATTTATATTGGTATTACATTCCAAGGAATTAGTAAACATTTCAGTTAATATAATTATCCCAATTTTACAATCTGTACGTTTATATATATATACGGTTTTGTATCTCTATTGTACTTGTACTGAAAACTTATTTCCTTGTGAAATTACGTATAGAATAATTTGTTTGTTGGTTATGAAATGTAAAACTTGGGCTATGCTTTACCTCTCGCTGGTAAGGATTTTCAGCGTTATAACATAAACACTGGAAACTGAAGCTTAATTTTCAGAACTTGAATTACGTTATGGTGGTATCATTGTCAAAAA
>NW_013770282.1:0-899 GCF_000517525.1 Limulus polyphemus
TATATATATATACGTGTTTACATAGAGGCAAACATTTGTCTGTCTTCCACATGTGCGAAAGTTTACCAGGAATCGAACCTTTCTTTATGTAGAATTGTGGGCTTTGTGTCTGTCACAGCCACCGCCCAGTATTTCAGCATGACACTTTTACTTATAATGAATAGTTGTTTCCTTATCGATTCAAAACCACGCTGACCTAAGTAACGATTGGCACGACAGCTCGGCTATTATGATAAAACATTGTTCATAATTACGGAGAATAATAATATAAAATATCACTAGTCATGATCTATGCAATTATTGAATGTCATGTCCTCGAAAGCCAGATGTACGAACTGCGAGAAACAAAACTTTCGTAAATGTTGCCTGGAGAATGGATGAAATCATTAGATAAAAATATGAAAAAAACGCTTAAAACCTGCTGTAGTTTATATTTATAAGTAGCATAAATTAAAAAAATATGGTGCGAAAGAAGAAGTGGAAGATATTTTCCATTTTGCATACTTTTAATAGATAATGAATGCTAGTTTGTTCAAAAAAATAGTTTATACTAAATTACGTTATATTCATTTGCTAAAACCGTCAGTGGTGGGATTCAGCCGGTTCGCACCGGTTCGTACGAACCTGTTCTTAGAATTTAATGACCTCCACGAACCGGTTGTTAACAATCGTATGTATAGGCCTAATAATAACGTTACAACTTACAATTACGCGTGTTTACAACGCAACTTTACTAGCAGGCTAGGCGGACTAGGTCTACTAGATCTCTGACGAATCATTTGCCAGCAGGTAAGTGTTTTTTATACACATTCTTATGATCTTATCTAAATTATTATTATTAGATCTAACTTAGTTATATCATCTACTATAGGCCAAGCGTCCTAGGCCTACGTGTGAGT
>NW_013770283.1:0-786 GCF_000517525.1 Limulus polyphemus
ACAGAACATTTTTCTTGCAATTTTCCATCTTCGGAATCTCCAGAAACAATATTTTGCACATCTAGTAAAAAATCCAAACCATGAATCTAAATCTAGTAAGCGAGAAAATCTTCCTGTTATTTCTGTAATCAAGCGATCAATAACATCTTTCATGATGCGATAAATTTCCTGTTCAACAGTCAATCCAGCGTCAGCTGCATTTTCATCTAGCATTCATTTACAACGTATTTTTATTCTTTCAATGGTCAATCCCCATGTTTCACATTGATTATTGCCCACTTTAAGTGCTTCTTGACAGGACTTTTCATGTGATTCTATCAATTTCTTATTCAAAGAATCAAGATCAGCAGCTGCTTCTCTAAAATTCATTTTCGGGCCCTGAAGACATTTCTGCACTCGCTTGATAAATGATAAAAAATTTCTCCAAAAATGCAAAAGTACAAGAAAATCAAATGTAAGCATGCGTTGCAGAATATTACGAGCACCACATTTTGTTTCAGCCGTGTTACCATTCTTACTTAATTGCTCTAACAGTCCTAGCAATTCATCCAGTTTTTCATGTACAACTTTTACTGCCTTTTCTCTTGCACTCCACCGTGAATTGATTCACGCTTGACAGAGATCTTAAGCTCCTACTGCAGTTCATCCCATCCAGTTGTTGAATGAGCAAAGAAATTATAAATTGCTTCAATTATACCAAAAAAGGTAATAACTGTTGTTTCCTGACTTGTAGCATGAAGACATGCTATGTTCAAACTATGGTTGTCACAGTTTATAAACACCGCT
>NW_013770284.1:0-782 GCF_000517525.1 Limulus polyphemus
AAAACCCTAAGTAATTACGTTGTAGTGAATATGAATTATTTCATAGTGTAGAGCGTGACTGAATGATGTTTCTAGGTTTTGTTGCTCTACGTCTCCCGTGGCTAAAGACACTAAAATCCCTAATGAATTACTTTGTAGTGAAGAGGAATTATTTCATGGGGTAGAGCGTGACTGAAAGATGTTCCTAGGTTTGTTGCTCTACGTCAACCGTGGCTTAAGACACTAAAAACCCTAATAAATTACGTTATAATGAATATGAATTATTTCATAGTGTAGAGCGTGACTGAAAGATGTTCCTGGTTTTGTTGCTCTACGGCTCCCTTGGCTTAAGACACTAAAATCCCTAATGAATACGTTGTAGTGAATATGAATTATTTCATAATGTAAAGCGTGACTGAAAGATGTTCCTAGGTTTTGTTGCTCTACGTCTCTCGTGGCTTAAGACACTAAAAACCCAATAAATTACGTTGTAGTGAATATGAATTATTTCATAGGGTAGAGCGTGACTGAAAGATGTTCCTAGGTTTGTTGCTCTACGTCTCTCGTAGCTTAAGACACTAAAAACCCTAATAAATTACGTTGTAGTGAATATGAATTATTTCATAGTGTCGAGCGTGACTGAAAGATGTTCCTAGGTTTTGTTGCTCTACGTCTCCCGTGGCTTAAGACACTAAAATCCCTAACGAATTACGTTGTAGTGAATATGAATTATTTCATAGTGTAAAGCGTGACTGAACGATGTTCCTAGGTTTTGTTGCTCTACGTCTCTCGTAGCTTAAGAC
>NW_013770285.1:0-1573 GCF_000517525.1 Limulus polyphemus
CAATACAAGGTAAAAGTTTATTTATGTAATTTGTGAAAGTCTAAGTATTAAATTTATCACTGATCAACATATCTTAACACATGAAAAAGAACATCTTTACATAAACATCTGGTTGAACTTACAGTTTGCTGGTGAATAATTCGTTTCTCAAGTTACAATCAAGAAGGCTAAGTCAAGAATACTAGCCTAGCCAAAACAAGCTGTATTTATATTACTGGAACTACACATTTATTGATTACTATGTAAGCATGGTAATATAGGAAACAGGATGTCCGTAAGCATTTACACCTATACCGACTCTAAATCCCAACCACCAAGTAAGATAACTAGCAAGTTTATTGGATAGGATATGGAAACTCTAAAGTACTTTATAAAAGTGAGAGAAAATATTTATGATATGGCTCTGTACAAAGTATATAGTTATATCTTATCCAATAAACTTGCTAGTTATCTTAGTTGGTGGTTGGGATTTAGAGTCGGTATAGGTGTAAATTCTTACGGACATCCTGTTTCCTATATTACCATGCTTACACAGTAACCAATAAATGTGTATTCACATGCAGCATAATTCAGAAGCTTCTGGCACAAAACCTTGTCGAAACGTTGTACATTTGCTGTTATGTTAAAATTATATTAAAGTTTTTCTTCATTACCCATTCAAGCCGTCTCCAGCCATTATTATATTTTATTTGTTATTTTTTGTACCGTAACATTATACTTATTTCTCCAGGTTGTAGATAAGTAACCAAAGTATAAAGAAAATAAAGGTTGCAAAATAAAATGTATAGTATTGTTAGTAGTGATTATAAAATTTCAAAGTACTTATAGTCAGAGTTTATGCTCTCACTTTTTCACACTTATTTTCTGTAGTTATTTTATTGCTAGCAAAATTGCTTAGAAACTAGAAGAAACAAAATGAATAGTACTCTGTACTTTTCAGTACAGACAGTAAAGTTCCGAGTAAATCTCCTGAGAGATTCTTCTAATCTTTTTACACCTGTTTTCCTGTTGTTATACTACTGTTCGCAGCTGAAGTAAAAACGTGCCGAATATAAAACAATGAATATCAAATGAGTCCATGCGGCAAAATTCCCAGAATTTTCCCTGCTTTGAAAACACAGTGGGATAGGATATATCAACTTGTTGACAGTATAATGGTTACAATGTCAACTGTCTAAAGTATTATAAAATGTTTATCACTTCGTAGAAAGTCTGGGCCAATCCAATAAGTCAAAAAGTGGAAGTATCCTACAGAAACTATTTGGATCGCTGCTCTGAGAACACAGTGTGACAGAATTTGACGGCATCTTTACAATGCAGTGGTTGCAACAAGAATTGCAGAAGCTTCTGGCACATATACACCATGAAGGTTTTAATTATTCACATGCAGCGTAATTCAGAAGCTTCTGGCACATATACCCCATGAAGGTGTTTATTAAATTATGCTGCATGTGAATAATAAACACCTTCATGGGGTATATGTGCCAGAAGCTTCTGAATTATGCTGCATGTGAATAATAAACACCTTCATGGGGTATATGTGCCAGAAGCTTCTGAATTAGCTGCATGTGAA
>NW_013770286.1:0-595 GCF_000517525.1 Limulus polyphemus
GCTTCAAATCTTGATCCTTCTCCTGTTCTGCTTTGATATCTGTATTTAGTTCCACTTCACCATCATCAACCCTTCCAGTCGGCTTGACTTCAGCCCGATGGCACCCAATCAGCTCAACCTCTCTTTTGACAGTTACCGGAACTTGGCCTTTGTTGTTCCCAAACATCATTTTATCAAAATCAATTACAAACTTTCTCGGTAGTAGATAGTCCAATCCTAATATGCATTCGTCTTCAATGTCCGCCAAGTATACTTTCTGTCTGTCCTTTATGCCCATGAGTTCAATAGTTACCCACACTGGGTCCCCACAACCTTGTAGAATGTCCCGTCACACCATAAAGCTTCTGTGTGGCTTCTGTTACTCCTTCGTTATCTAACACCTTGATGCTCACAAGGGTTTGCTGAGACGCAGAGTCTATGACAAAGTTGCACCTTTGGCCATCTAGCTTTCCTGTCACATAGACACTGTGTGTGCTTGGCATTTTACACCTAGCTGTTGGGACTGTCAAGATGGGGGTTGGTGGGCGTCGGTCAACACCAACCACTACTAGTCTCCTTGAGGCCGACTTGTTGGTAATATTCCTCCTACACTGGC
>NW_013770287.1:0-789 GCF_000517525.1 Limulus polyphemus
AAATCTACCCAGAAACTATTTACCTAACTTTATAATGTATACCGAAATCTATCCCAAAACTTATTACTTAACCTTATAGTGTATACCAAAATCTACCCAAAAATTTTATAACTAGCTTTATAATAAATACCAAAACCAACCAAAAAACTATTTACCTAACTTTATAATGTATACCAAAATGATCCGAAAAACTCTTAACCTAACTTTATGGTTTATAAAAAAAATCTACTCAAAAACTATTTACTTAACTTTATACTGGATACCAAAATCTACCCAGGAACTATTTATTTAACTTTATAGTGTATACCCAAATCTACCCAAAAATTATATAACTAGCTTTATAATAAATACCAAAATCAACCGAAAAACTATTTACCTAACTATAATGTATACCAAAATGAACCGAAAAACTCTTTACCTAACTTTATGGTTTATACAAAAATCTACCCAAAAACTCTTTAAATAACTTTATAGTGAATATAAAAATCTACCGAAAAACTCTTTCCCTAACTTTATGGTGTATACCAAAATCGACCCCAAAATTCTTTACCTAACTTCATAGTGTATACCAAAATCTATCGAAAAACTATTTACCGAACTTTATGGTGTATACCAAAATCTACCCCAAAATTCTTTACCTAACTTCATAGCGTATACCAAAATCTTCCGTAAAACTTTTACCTAACTTTATAGTGTATACCAAAATCTACCGAAAAACTCTTTACTTAACCTTATAGTGTATACTAAATTCTACCCAAAAACCTTTTACCTAACTTTATAGTGTATATC
>NW_013770288.1:0-958 GCF_000517525.1 Limulus polyphemus
TCGGTTTTTGTACAAACACGTCTTCATTATTAATGTTGTATTTGTTTTCTACTTGTTTCCAAATGTTTATGACGGTTTAACGACATAACCATGGTATGGTAAGATGGCTATTAATGTGTCAGTGTTAGTGTAATTTCACCATTCTTAGAGTTTAGTGTTTTCTGTTCCTTTTTTGGTGTTGTTGAATTTGTTTTTACATTTAGCTAAGGTTTTACTGACGATTTGTTTAGGGAAATTACTTGATTGTTGATGGTCGTTATTTTTGAAGCTACAAAATACATCGTCAACGTATCTAAACCAGTATGTGGGAGGGAATAGAGCTGTATTGATGGCCAGACCTTCTATTTTATCAAAGAAATGAATCAGATAGACTATAAAATCGACAACATATAAAACAAAGCCAGTAATACAGTTAACTTATCAAAAACAACCCTAACACCAACGCAAGAAGAAAGTTTAAACAAGGGCCTAAAATATGCAATGACACAAAAAATTGTTCCCGCCTTAGGGATCAAAACTGGAATAGAAGATTTAACTTGAAGATTAGTGCAACAATCAATCAGAGATAAACAAAGAACTAATACAACAAATAAAAGTCACACATCCACTGAAGTTAATGAAACAGGATGACGAGAGCATGAAGATATTTCAAGGCAAAAAAATAACAGAATGTGGTTCCCTAAATTACCCAAAGACAACCAAAACCTATAACGTTTCACTCAAGAAGTTTCATCTAGAATTCAAAGGTATTTACTGAAAAACCATAAAATTAAACAAAACATCACGCCAAATATCAGCCCTTAAAGAATTAAGAAATAACCCACAAATTATTATTGTAAAGGCTGATAAATGTGGAAAAACCGTGCCTAGCTTAGCGGATTTGATGGCAGCAACACATGAACAGCAAAAGAAACAATAAGAGAGATTACAACAGTTGTTGGAGAAAAAAGAAAAGAAA
>NW_013770289.1:0-785 GCF_000517525.1 Limulus polyphemus
TTTATTTCTAGACCCTGGGTCCATCATCATCAAACAAATTGTAGTCTATATTATAGGCATACTTAGACCTATACTAACTATTAAACTAGGCATTGCACTGGGACATTTCTAATGGCTAAGTTAATAGATCTAGATGTAACATTTGTTCTAAAAGTTAGGCCTAATAAATCTAAATCTAGAATTGATGAGGCAGGGTTATATCTAGATCTGGGTAGATTCAGTACAAGGTGCTTTCAATCTATGCACCCAAATCTAAGGTCTAGTTTAGATATATAAAGTTAAATTTCTGTTATTATCATTATTATTATTACATCTAGATCCAAACCTAAGACTAAAAAGATGAAAATAACAGGTCTAGCATTAATGTTAGATCTAGATGTACTAGTGACTTAATCTAGGAACTGTAATCTAGCTCCACTAATTAGTTAACCTGTATTTAAGTTTTCTCATTCTATCAAAACTTTTAATATTAAATGTAGTCTTTGAGCCTCTAGGCTTATATTATGTTATGATTACACCCTTCTCCACAGTGTGTGTAATTTTCATTCGAGCAATTTCAGACTTGTCTCCTGTAGCGTTTGTGTAGTTAGACCTACTGAGTTTTTAAATGTGATTTAGCAATTGCTAGTAATTTATATGGTGCTCATAAGCATGATTTACCAGTATATACTCTCATCTGCATTGATTTTCTTACTGTTGTGTCATATTAATTAACAAGAGTATGGGTGGTCTAAATAATGGCAGATGTGCCTAACTAGTCCTGAGTTGCAACTATAATTGTATAA
>NW_013770290.1:0-1536 GCF_000517525.1 Limulus polyphemus
TAAACTGTAAGGTAGTCAAATGGGGGAACTGTGTACAAAAACCAAACAAAAAAAACAAATAATTTTTATAAAATTAATGTTCAAAATAATGAGTAAGAAATTATTAAAAATGTGTTACTGAATATAAAAGGTTTGGAATAAGCAGATAGAAAACGTTAAGGTCAGTGCCCATTCTAACTAGGGACTTGTAAGAATTTGTTTTGCAGAGTTAAACTGAGTTTCTTGCTTGACAGAAGAGGTTTAATACAAGTGGCCAATTTAAACATAACTCTATATTCTGCACATAAATAAATATAATTTAGCAGAACTTCGTACACGAACCAAAAGCAGTATATAGTTAAACGGTAATAGGTCTTAACTAAAACTTTTAAAAAAGACCCGGAAGAATTAGCCACACTATGTACAGTAAGGTCAATTCACTCAGAGTGCAAGTGTCACCTACATCACGTGGTCATCCTGTAAAAATAATAAGGACATAGCTTCTAGGTATTCTTAGATCTCTACACAACCGATGTCGCTGGAGAACCCATGAGGGCAGAATATTTAATATTTCCTTATAGCCATGGACTTACTTAGAGTGAAAATTCACACGATATCCAAACATCGAAAAGCACATAGGGTCAGCCTCACATATAGTATACGAGTGTAAAATTATATAGTACGTTACATTTAATTTCAATTTTTAACCGAGACCCGTACTATGATTACCTCATAGCTAGCTATGACCATTCTTACAGCGAAGGATTATCGATATAGTGTTAGTAGTTTAAGCTGCTATTGGGAATTATCTTGCTTTCTGCTGTATTCATGCGTAAAACTTCAACAACCGATCCTTCATAAATCGTTCTTATCTCGGTCTCGCTTTCTTCTATTTCCTTCGTAGGAAAATCACAAAATAATTGTCTTTCTTCTACACATGTGCACGTGAATCGTGAATCATACGTACTTACAGAAAATTGAGATTTACGACACGAAACCCGGATGTAGAGTGCAGAAAAGTTTATAACGAGAAAGACTTAATGGGAGAAAGGCCTAGGTGCTTAAACCTGCAACATTCACCATCAGCGGATAGTACCGAGTGTGGCAGTAACCTTTCAGTACTAATCAGAAAGTAAAAAAAATAAAATAAATTATAAATCTTATTCACTAATAGTCTAAATTAGAAAGTATACCCGACCACCACTCAAAGGCAAAATTAATATTGCAGTAATATAACAGAATCATGCAAGGTACATGCCGTATAATTTGATTGTGAACAATATAACCTTCCAACCAAAATAACAAAGTAAATTCAAATGGCTAATTACAGAAAACGCAAAACTAAATTACACCATGTGTTGAGTTCAAATATTTGCAGCTTCATTTTTCTCATGTCAATCTTCATCTTCCTTTTTTATTATTATTATAAAGTTCGCACGCTGTTATTTGGGTTACTGTTTAGTTCTAGCCGAATCTGGCTAATGTAACACGAACTGGAAAAGGGTTAGATGGATCCATTGTGCTTCTGACGTATTCTTCACTCCTGTTGTGTACCAA
>NW_013770291.1:0-785 GCF_000517525.1 Limulus polyphemus
ACATGGTCTTGAAACTAATGAAAGCCAGTAAATCGGGGAACATGGTCTTGAAACTAATGAAAGTCCGTAAATCGGGCAGTCTGGTCTTGAAACTAAGAAAGGCTTGTTAAGTGGGGAACCTAATGTTTAACCTAATTTTAATTTTTGATTCAACCAGGAATCTGTCAACAGTCAACTAAGGATGACTTATAATATGTCCTTTAAACTAAGGACGGCCTGTCATTTAAACCAACGACGTACAGTAATTGGGAGAATCTAACCCTTAACCTAACGACGGCCTGTATCTAACCTTTAATCTGTCATTCAAATAACCTTCGATTGAATTGAACTCACTCTGATAGTCTTTTATCGCGTTTTATTATTATTATTATTTAGCGAAAATTTCTGTGATGAAGTGCTCGCACTGAAAAAATATTATCCCATCTGTAATTCTGTGATACTTAAATGTTTGGAGTTACAAAGGATTGCTTCACACACAAACGTAATTTTATAAAACACGGATCCTTTATTGTTGAGTGCAACCTCCGACGTAGGTCAACTTAGTAAGAGTCCAACAACCGAACTATTAAGAAATCCCGCGAAAACTCCCTTGTTTTAAGAGAGGTTCTGGGGTTACATCTATGGAATTAACCTCCGACGTAGGTCAACTTAGTAAGAATCCAACAACCGAACTATTAAGAAATCCCGCGAAAACTCCCTTGTTTTAAGAGAGGTTCTGGGGTTACATCTATGGAATTAACCTCCGACGTAGGTCAAATTAGTAAGAGTCCAACAACCGAACTATT
>NW_013770292.1:0-1375 GCF_000517525.1 Limulus polyphemus
TTCTTTATATCAAGGGTGCAAGTGCTTTAAACAACACTTGCTATTGTATATAACAAGGGAGTAAGAACCCTGATCAAAACTTGTTACTTTACACCAACAGAGTAAGTATCAATCTTTTGTTTTATGAGTGCAAGTTTCGAAGCCAAATTGTGATAAATGAATATTCAGTGTAGACAAACTGATTCTGAAATATACAAAGTAAACCCTAAAAACTAAAAATACTGTAATAAGAAACAAGTAACATTATGTTTTTTTTTTTCCTAACACTTAAAACTACGTAGAAATAAAGCCTCGAGGAGACATAGCTTGAGAGTAGTAACGGCTTAAAAGATCGACTAATTTTGCAATTAATTTTAACACTTTGATATATAGACCTAAGCTAAACCTGTTAAGCATATCTCGGCTATAGAACATCGTCACCAGTGAGTCTGCCCAACAGATGATTACTCTGTCTTATATTAAGCCTAAATATCTTTGAGTAACTTGTATCAAATATAAGTGTATGTTATGTATCTTTCAGTATTCATGTCGCAGTTCAACATCATCATCCCTTCCAAATGTTCACCACTAACTCAGTGGTAAGCTTCCGGGCTTATGACGTTAAAATCCGGGTTTTCGCTCACGCGGTGCAGGCAGACAATTGTATAGCTTGCACTTCACGATGAACAAATTACTCCCAAAATCAAAGGCTTGATTTTTTTCGTATTATAAATGTTCGCAAGTAATTTCTAGTAATATTTCGAAAACGAAATGCATGCACTTACACCGACAAAGAAGATTTTTTTCAAATAAAAGATTTTAAATTACAAACACGAATGGAAATAATTTTCATGGAATAAGTAGAGTTTTATCTGTGGTTAAAGTGAGGATGGTCCCGAGCTCCCTCACCTCCATCCTCAGCTAAAGAAATAGTTAAGTAATGTCCTCCTAGTTATATTGAAAAAGAAGTTATACTGAATAGTTGGTTTTTAAAGTTCTCTAACAGGAATTTCCTCGTGGGTTAGACACTGCTCCCCCACCTATCTGATCTTTACGAACTGATAATGAAAAAAAAACAGGGTAAGGTTCTAATCCTGAATATCTTTTTAGCCGCAGCATAGCGGCTCATAGAATAGCTCTGAGGTTATTTTCAAGTGCAAACTTTTAGCTCACAGCTCCATCTCTTGGCCGATTTTATATCTAATTACAGTCGCGGCTATTGAGAATTCCTTTTTTTTAAGTTGATAAACAAAGAATCTTAACTACCAAAATTCAAAAATCACAATATTCTTATTACTTAAATAATATCACGGTTCCATTAAACACGGTACGTTTTGTATTATTAACGTAGTAACAAGTTTCAAAGCCGACTATTATTTTATACCGGACACGTGGA
>NW_013770293.1:0-785 GCF_000517525.1 Limulus polyphemus
CTACGTGACAGGAGATCTGGATGGCCAAAAGTGCAACTTTGTCATAGATTCTGCATCTCAGCAAATCCTTGTGAGTATCAAGGTGCTAGATTACAAAGGAGTACAGCGAAACGGCTGTGAGTGAAACCACGAGTGCAACACAATTAGCATTTTTTAAGGCCCATGAAATGATTTAAATTAATTTTAATACATTAACTTAAGCTTTTCCCATCACCTGGGACAGGTAATTTTGCTTGTAACTAGATATGTCATGCAGAATTAAAACTGAATTTCTGAAATGAATTAGTTAAAAGAGTAAATACTGGGTACAGTATTGAACAAACTGAAAAATTAATCTACTTTATTTTATAACAAGATATAAACGGATGTAGCAATATCAGTACAGCTGATAAATGCATTTCTTTAGTAGCAGAAAATCTGAAGAACTATTGAATCCCGCCTAAGAGTATCAATTATTATATTGTTGCGTCAGCGAGGTCACGTGACTAGTATCACGCCACTTCTTTCTCGAACTTTCGTGAATTGTCGGGAGATTACTAGATTGGGGGTAGTTTGGTATATATAAGATGGCCACAACGTGACGGGACAATGTGTAGGTAATGAGTAATTGAACTGCAGTCAGAGAGTGTGTAATTGAGTATTGTCGAGCACGAGCGCGTGAGACGTTCTACCGTTTGTTTAGATAAGAATCTGTAAAAAAAGCGTTCACTCGCTGGCTAATAATTCAGCACAGATTTCTACTCACACGTAGGCCTAGGACACTTGGCCTATAGTAGATGATATAA
>NW_013770294.1:0-784 GCF_000517525.1 Limulus polyphemus
CCCACCTTATGAAGAGTTGCCTGAGAATGTGTCAGAGTTTGTGAAAATGTTATTGGAAAGAATGGACGATATTCACCATCAAGTGCGTTCAAACTTGAAAACGTCTGCTGATTCGATGAAGCTATCTTATGATAAGAGATCTACTGAAGTCAGCTTTGAACCAGGAGACAAGGTGTGGTTGTATAATCCCAGGAAGACCAAAGGGAAGTCTCCTAAGTTGTCTTCTCCATATGGCATAGTGGATCGTCTCTCAGACGTGACTTTCCGGATAAAATGTGGTCGGCGAGGTAAGCCAAAAGTGGTGGATGCCAACAGGCTTTGGCATTATCACGGTCCAGGAGATTTCAGTTGGGACGAAGTGAACAACAGAACAAATGACGCTGCTGAAGACGTGTCACCTGAAAAAGCCAATGTTGAAGAAGAAACTGTACTCAGTTTTGAGAAGAGAAACGGTGAAGCTGTTGATGAAGTTACTACCACTGATGTGACTGTTATCGACGATAGAACATTTCCTGATGAAGCAGATGAACCCCATATGAAGCAGAAGCCAACGAGACGGAGACCAGTACGGAAGAAGATACGTCCGTAAAATTTGAATTTTAATTTTGTGTTTGTAAATTCTGTACATTTAATTAAGTTATTGTTAATTGTTATTGGTTTAATGTAAGTGGCTACTGTTCGGGACGAACAATACTAAGGAGGGGGCAGTGTTGCGTCAGCGAGCTCACTTGACTAGTATCACGCCACGTCCTTCTCTCGAACCTTCGTGAATTATCGGGAGACT
>NW_013770295.1:0-784 GCF_000517525.1 Limulus polyphemus
TGAGGTTTCATATTTGTCGGGTTCTTGTCTGCCTGCAGCCCTTTTTTGCGATTCAGGGCAACTTTGGATTAGTTTATATTAATAGTTTTTTTTCCCTTTCAGGAGCCCTTGCTTCATTTCTCATTTTATGGATACCACTATATGGCGAGTGGTGCCTGACCAGGTATTCTTTCAGTGTAAGTCTGCACTGTCAGCCATGTTGACTCGTGCTCTCTCGTCCATGGCTTTGCATGCTCAACATTGAGATGGTATGTTCTACAAGATCGCTTGATGGTTAATTATCTTGCTATAAGTTGCTTCATAAACATGTTCGTTCCAGACCGTACCACCCTTGGTAAAGCAGAAGGGGATTGTTGCCTATCCCTGCCATGCATCGAGTGAATAAACAGGTATGGTCTGCTTTTCAAAATATTGTTTCATGGTCACTCATTTCAGTCTCCTGTGATGACTTCCTTCAGGCTCTCCACTGCATTGTCACCCTCCTTTCCTCGAGTGGAGTATGGGAGTCCTTACCACTTCTAGTTCCAAGCTGCTGGTGTGGTTGATCAAGGAGGCACCCTCCTGAATGAGTTCCACATCTAAAAAATCCAAACCATTCACTTGAGAGTAGGGTGATAGTGTTCTGCTGGTGTAGATGAGATGTCCTTGGGAGGATTTGACCCATCACCCTGCTGATTGACGTGGTCTCCTGATCATGTTTATACAACAACACTAGAGTTGAGCCATCTCCTTACTGGATGACGTGGCCTTCTATTACCTTTTACACAAACACTAGAGTTGAGCC
>NW_013770296.1:0-785 GCF_000517525.1 Limulus polyphemus
TACCTGATGATGTCACATTAACAGTGGCAAAATGTTTTTAAATATGTTGTTTCTATCCCATTTTAGTTGTTTTTTTAATCTTAAAATAGTTAAAGGTATGTTATAATGTGTAGTTGTCCAACTTCAAAAAGTTGGGAGCCAGATTACAGCTTAGCAATCCACTCATGGGCTAAATCGATAGTTAAACTAGAATCCTAGATTTTGTAAATCTATTTGAATACAGAACATAAACCTGTCCATCATACAATTAAAGCTATGTAATAAATAACGGCAATAACATACAAGTCAAGTACTGTCTTTATAAAATGTGAAATGAGTGATTTTTCATTTTCATTTTACAAATCAAACTTAAATTTTAAATAAAAGATCCATCCAATGCTTGGGGGTTTAAGAAACCTGGCTACAAGCCACCAATTAGACAATCCTGTTCCAACAGGTAAAGAAAAATAAATGATAATGTATCCTTGCATAAACTTGGGTAAGAGCTTGTACTGTTATGACAAAAACGTTCATGTTCTGTTTTTTCTTTACATCTTGACAACTGAAGTAGTGGTAGTACACTCAACATCTGGTAAAGAACTGGTTTTCTTAGCTTAAATAATGGCAAAAGATTCTAGCATTCTTAGGTCAGTTTATTTTAGGGAGTAAAGAACAATGTGGAAAAAGCTGGAGGTATGCACTACATTGCTTTCACTTTATCCAGTGGTTGGTAATACCATTGGTGTTGTAGGTTTTAGACAGTGGTTGGTAGTACCATTGGTGTTGTAGGTTTTAGACAGTGGTTG
>NW_013770297.1:0-2081 GCF_000517525.1 Limulus polyphemus
TATACAGTAGAATCTGGACATTAAGGGCATCCTTTCGACTGCGTCCAAATGCCCTCTATACTAAAGCTAGATTCCATACGGATCTTACTAAATGTCTGAATTTCAATGCCCCCACCCCATTTTGTTTGGTGTTGCAGGTTGCCATGACTGGAGGTCTCAGGAGGTGGATTAGGTGTACCCTTTTTTCTTTATTATTGGTCACAAAGTTTCAAAGTACTTCTCTCCAGACTTTAAACTGCTAAACATTTCACATTTATTTTCTGTGTTTATCTTAGATTGAAGTAGAAATCCAATGAAAATAAAGCAACAAATCACTGCTTGTGTCATTAGACTGTTTACGTGACACTGTGATATGATACTCTCGAGAGCAACAAAGCACGACACCAAATAGGCTTCTCCGAGAACACGATGTGGAATTTACCAGCTTACGTATCCTAAAGTGTTTACAAGGAGAATTCCCCAGAGTAATAAGATTGCACTTAAAATCTGTGAAAACTTTTATTACAGTATATGGTTTGGAGCCGATCCAGTAAACATGGCAAGTGTTTGAATATTGGTCATCCTTCTGGGATGTTTCGAATTTAGCGGTATACCATAAAGGAATACAAAGATAAGTGCTTGTTTTATCGAGTGCCCTTATTAAGAACGAGGCTAAAGACACTGCTCTTAATGGCGAATTGATTGTTGTTTCTAGGTACTCGTTAATCGAGGTTTTATTGTAGAGTGAATTATCCTTTCTAACCACTTTATGGATCGGCTAGTTTCTAAATAGAGATAACTACTGTATTATATAGAGTGAATTATCCTTTCTAACCACTTTATGGATCGGCTAGTTTCTAAATAGAGATAACTAATGTATTATATAGAGTGAATTATATTGAAGTCACTGCTTGGATTACTAAATTGTGTGACCAAGGAAACTGTACGCAGAAGGAATGCCGATATATATATCCATAGAACCCGATATTCGCAGCAGTGGACTCGTATCACGGATATCGAGGATAAACCAGATTTTATATCAATACTCCCATATACTATAGAGGATATCGAGTATAAACCAGATTTTATATCAATACTCCCATATATTATAGAGGATATCGAGGATAAACCAGATTTTATATCAATACTCCCATATATTATAGAGGATATCGAGTATAAACCAGATTTTATATCAATACTCCCATGTATTATAGAGGATATCGAGGATAAACCAGATTTTATATCAATACTTCCATATATTATAGAGGATATGGAGTATAAACCAGATTTTATATCAATACTCCCATATATTATAGATTCACAGAAAAGCGAAACCATTTATCGGGTAACAAAGCTTTTTTTTAATGTTAGCTATTGGCTAATTTCCATGAGCGGAGGGGGAGGCAAACGTGGGATATTGGCATTACTAAGAAATCATTATTTTTTCGGTTTTCATCAGGGTTCAGATATTAATGATGTGTACTCCAAGTTTTACAACGTTACTATTTGCGTATCGTTGTATATAGAACCTGAAATATTTTTATTGTTCCCAACGCTTTTCTAATTTTTAAACTTATTTTTAACACTAAGTTAATATTGCATAAGTTATTAATAGCCCCTACTTTATAAACTGGGAGGTATTCAATGACAAAGCTCTTAAGCCTATTCACCTGTCGAAACAAGGGTAAAGGTCCTGTTAGGAGAAGACTGAAAATTTAATATGTTTAGTATACAAGCACGGACATGTTTATTTCAACCAGGTCTATTAACGGTTTGTTTAAGATGTTTTGTATACAAGCACGGACATGTTTAGTATAACCAGGTCTATTAACGTTTTGTTTAAGATGTTTTGTATACAAGCACGGACATGTTTATTTCAAACAGGTCTATTAACGGTTTGTTTAAAATGTTTTGTACACAAGCACGGACATGTTTAGTATAAACAGGTCTATTAACGGTTTGTTTAAGATGTTTTGTATACAAGCACGGACATGTTTATTTCAACAAGGTCTATTAACGGTTTGTTTAAGGTGTTTTGTGCACAAGCACGGACATGTTTATTTCAACCAGGTCTATTAACGGTTTGTTTAAGATGTTTTGTA
>NW_013770298.1:0-1138 GCF_000517525.1 Limulus polyphemus
GTTTAAAATGTAGAAACAATCGGAGGAACGGTTCGAGTTTGGTAGCCATTTCAATTCTGTCTTGAAGCCGCGAATGAGGACTGAACTGAACGAGGACGTATTTAGTAAAATACGTGAAGCCGACACCAAACGTAAAGGACGTTTAATGTTTTAAAAGCGGCGGCCTACGCCCCTATTTATAGAATTACTTTTTTTTTTTAAACCCGATATTTCCAGGAACTGTTGCTATAGTTAGTCTCTAAACATGTGTTTTCATAGCTTACTTTCTTCGGATGGAATACTGCTATATCCTCTGTATTATACTTCGAAAATGTTGTTAGCATCACCTTTTTTGTTTTTTCTTTGTGGTTTAAATATTAATGAATAATAATTGATTTTTACAGTTCTCGTTGCCATGAAATATTAGTTGCAGAATTTACTTTAGTAATGAATGGCAATATCAATGATGCTTTCCAAAAAATAGAATATTAATATACTTGGAGTGGCACTATAGTCCATTCTTCCAGTATCTTAGCGGTAAATTTGAGAGCTTATAACACTAGAATTCGGGGTTCGAACCCCGAAGCGAAAACTGCTCCAGTAATCCATTGTGCAATTCCTCGCTCGAAACAATAACAACAACGTAAGTTTTAGTTAGCTTATCTTCTTTTAAAAAAATGTTACATAATATTGGAATATTTATCGCCCTGTCTTAATCGATTTGTGATCCTTATCGATATTATCCCTATAGTCAGAAAAGTGACCATTAAATATATTAAATACAATCGTGGTTTAAAACTCTTTTCAGACAAGGAAAATGTAGCGAGAGCTGAAACTTTGATCGAACAAACGGTTTCGTATTACATTGCTGAACTTTTTATATATATATATATATTTAATGATAATTGTCTAAGCATTTTCAGGGTACTATAAGTGGATAATGGGTAAATCGGTTGTGCATTATATTTAAGTAAATATACACGTATGTATGAGATTGATTTGTCTACAGTTGAGGAAGAAGCCTCGAATATGTTGGGCCTAGAAAACAACAGACGCATTTGTTTCTTTATAGCTAGGCCCGGCATGGCCAGGTGGTTAGGGCACTCGACTCGCAATCTGAGGGTCGCGGGTTCGAATCCCCGTCCCACCAAACATGCTC
>NW_013770299.1:0-872 GCF_000517525.1 Limulus polyphemus
GTCCACACAGCAACGTTGGGTCCCATCCGTCTTCTGGACTAACACAACGGGAGCTGACCAGGGACTATCTGATTTCTCGACTATCCCTTCCTTAATTAGGCCATCCATGACCTTCTCTTTTCGCTTTGCTCGAGCTATTCTCCTTGGAGGGATCTTTATTGAACGGTGATTGCCTGTGTTTATTTTGTGTTCTACAAGGTCTGTCTTTCGAAAAGACGTCAGCATAATTCGCCAAAAGTTCTCTAACCTAAAGAGCCTGTGATGATGACAAATGGACTATGCTCTTCTTTTAGAGGTCAGTTAAATGTTCTGGAAGTGTATGTCCTTTCTTTATAGTTGTATTTCTTGCTTTAACATTGACTGGCTCTACCTTCTGGCACACACCCAACAATGCCTCTTCCTTTAGTGTCTTCTCACATTTAGAGAAATTGGCCACTGTTATAGGTACTACTTGATGACCTGCCACAAGTGACCTTCCAATCCGCTAGCCTGGATGGGTTTCCACTACTTCCACAAGCATTGGGCTTCCTTGGGGATGTTCTTTTATCCTACCCCAAATTATCTTCTCTGCCATAAGGGGTATTGTAGTTGACTTAAATGCTGTGACATGCAAATCAATGGATGCAGCAACACTTACTGGAATTTGGTGTTTGTTGTTTCCAATCGTCATTTTATCGAAATTGATTCCACACTTCCTTGGTAGTAAGTAGTGCAACCCTAATATGCATTGGTCTTCAATGTCAGCCAAGTATACTTTCTGTTTGTTCTTCATGTCCATGAGCTCAATAGTTACCCACACTGGTCCCCACAACCTTGCATAATGTCCTGTCACACCACAGAGCTTCTGTACAGCTTCTGGTACTGCCTTTGTG
>NW_013770300.1:0-784 GCF_000517525.1 Limulus polyphemus
TTTATTTAAGGTTTAACTGTTGTTTAATTTTACTTGCAAGAACTTTTATTTAATGTTTAACTGTTGTTTAATTTTACTTGCAAGAACCTTTAGTTAATGTTTAACTGTTGTTTATTTTACTTGCAAGAACTTTTCTTTAATGTTTAATTGTTGTTTAATTTTACTTGCAAGAACTTTTATTTAATGTTTAACTGTTGTTTAATTTTACTTGCAAGAACTTTTATTTAAGGTTTAACTGTTGTTTAATTTTACTTGCAAGAACTTTTATTTAAGGTTTAACTGTTGTTTAATTTTACTTGCAAGAACTTTTATTTAAGGTTTAACTGTTGTTTAATTTTACTTGCAAGAACTTTTATTTAATGTTTAACTTAAACGATATTCAAACAAGTCACCTAATGGCAATTTTCTTGTTGCGTCTACGTAATGGTAGAGAATCGGATATTAACTATCGCTTAGCAAGGAATTATTGCAAGAAGAAAGTTACTTGTTTAATTAACTTCAACTGTAGTTCACGTGAACAATGTTTACAGGAAGTTACTTCAACTGTAATTCACGTGAACAATGTTTACAGGAAGTTACTTCAACTGTAATTTACGTGAACAATGTTTACAGAAAGTTACTCGTTTAACTTCAACTGTAGTTCACGTGAACAATATTTAAAGGAAGTTAGTTCAACTGTAGTTCATGTGAACAATGTTTACAGGAAGTTACCCCAAACTGTAGTTCACTTGAACAATGTTTACAGGAAGTTACTCGTTTAACTTCAACTGTAGTTCACGTGAAC
>NW_013770301.1:0-1524 GCF_000517525.1 Limulus polyphemus
GTTCTGTTAAATGAACTTGAATTCAAATTTAGGCTTAGGTTTTCTATAAAAGCCATTAAATAAAAATCTCAAACATAAAACAAAACATATTTCACAAATACATTGTCAGATAAAAGAGAAACAAAAGGTAGTTACATAAAATAAAAATATAAAATTATTACAGAGTAGTGGAGACATGATTTCTACTATGCCGGTGTAAACAGGTTTTAATTCAAAATATTCAAGTTCGTAATGATATAACGACTTGAATACCTTGAGAAATCCATTATATGAATCCAAGAACGACGAAAGTAAATCACGTGCAAAGAAAACCAACAAGTTTTTATTTTACTTGTTCAAAAATCTTTGTAGAACAAACTTTTTTTTTTGATTAATTGACTCAATAATATGTTGATTCAGGAGTCAAGGAAGACAAGATTAGCAAACAAAGTGTGGTTGTGTTTTCCTCTTGTAACTCGATAAGTGCTCAGATGGTCATAAAAACACGTTTGTACTTTATCAACTTTGTTCTTTGTGTGACTTTTACTGGTGTAATTACAACTTCCTGAACATTGACCTATATATATATGTATATATGAAACCTGACGTATTGGGTTATTCCATCTTTATAACAATACAAACTCGACAATAATCCTTCAGAGAAAAGGTGTGTTTACTTTTATCTACATCCTCATCAGTTTGGTCTTTAACGCAGCCTTTCTGTTAGAAATATTTCACTAATTGTGCGTTGTTAGTTTATAAAGTCTGCCTAAAATGGATGTCTTTAGTTAACTTGGTCATTGATTTGCCGGACCTTTCAAAACGAATCTTACGATTTCAGCCCCGAAATTATAATACAAAATTTGTAACCTAATATAATTATAATAATCAATAAAACAAGAATTTCAGAAATGGATATAAAAATTTGAAGTTATAGTTTGTCACGAAAATCATTAAGGCTTTGCTAAAATAAAACATATTTATGTGAAAGATTTTCAATTTAATGATTGTTTGGATCGATAAGTATTATTATTATTAGGCGATTTGAAACTAATTGTTTCAGTAATTTATTCAATGGATGACTTGAGAGTTATTCTTTGAGTTTATTTACAAGACGGTTTGATTTTATTCACTGGACGATTCGAGAGTCATTGTTTAGGTACATTCACTGGACGAGTTCAGAGTTATTGTTTAAGTATATTCACTGGACGATTTGTGAGTCATTGTTTACGTATATCTCTGGACGATTTGAGAGTTATTGTTTGATTTTATTCACTGGACGATTCCAGAGTCATTGTTTAGGTACATTCACTGAACAATTTGAGAGTCATTGTTTAGGTACATTCACTGGACAATTTAAGAGTAATTGTTTAGGCATATCTCTGAACGAGTTGAGAGTTATTGTTTAGGCATATTCACTGGACGATTTGTGAGTCATTGTTTACGTATATCTCTGGACTATTTGAGAGTCACTGTTTAGATATATTTACTGAACAATTTGAGAGTCATTGTTTAGGTACATTCACTGGACAATTTAAGAGTAAT
>NW_013770302.1:0-785 GCF_000517525.1 Limulus polyphemus
CATAAGAAAAACGAATGTGTTATTTTGATGTACAAACCAGAGAACCGCTAGAAATCCAAACAAGGACACTTGTGTACATACACATATACAGGACACTTGTGTACATACAGATATATAAGAAAAAAACGAATGTGTTATTTTGATGTACAAATCAGAGAACCGCTAGAAATCCAAACAAGGACACTTGTGTACATACACATATACAGGGCACTTGTGTACATACAGATATAAAAGAAAAAACGAATGTTTTATTTTCATGTACAAATCAGAGAACCGCTAGAAATCCAAACAAGGACACTTGTGTACGTACACATATACAGGACACTTGTGTACATTCAGATATACAGGACACTTGTGTACATACAGATACAAAAGAAAAAACGAATGTGTTATTTTGATGTACAAACCAGAGAACCGCTAGAAATCCAAACAAGGACACTTGTGTACATACAGATATATAAGAAAAAAACGATTGTGTTATTTTGATGTACAAATCAGAGAACCGCTAGAAATCCAAACAAGGACACTTGTGTACATACAGATATATAAGAAAAAAACGAGTGTTTTATTTTGATGTACAAATCAGAGAACCGCTAGAAATCCAAACAAGGACACCTGTGTCCAGATAGAGAGACAAGACACTTGTGTATATACAGATATACAGGACACTTGTGTACATGCACATATACAGGACATTTGTGTACAGATAGAAAGACAAGACACTTGTGTACAGATAGAGAGACAAGACACTTGTGTACAGATAGAGAGACAAGACACTTGTGTAC
>NW_013770303.1:0-3173 GCF_000517525.1 Limulus polyphemus
TAAAGGGAAGTGTATAACAGTGTTTAAAATTAAAGTTTCTAATTTTTCTATCTTACCGAATTTAACTACATTTTGAAATTCAAAAAGAGTCTAATCATGCTGGCCGAATACAAATAATTTTAATCTAACATTTTCTTATCAGTTTGTTAATAATTTATTTTATTATTAACATTTTATTTTCTTTCCATCATTAGATTAACTACTTCAAACAAGTTTTTACTGCTGTTCTTAATAGCATCCTTTAGCAATATTTTCAGATTGTTTTTACGTTTAACGTGTTATTTAATAACTTGTATATGGAAGCTTTTTAGAACTTTCAATATATTTTTTTTATAAATATCGCGAAGTTTGTGAAATAGATTTCTCAAATAATGAAGTATGCCCTCTGTGTATACAGAATATTTCGGCAATACAATCACTTAAAAAATCAGAATTATTGTATGTGGAATTAGATGTATATTAGGTATACACATATTTTTATATTTATGTCAATCTTATTGATTAATGTATTATGTTGTGGGAAAATAAATATGGTTATTTTATCCTTATTGAAATAAGACTGTTTATGCAAATAATTAGAATTAAATATCTTCCAAAAATAACCTTTCCTCTAGTAAATGGGCCGAACGTTGCCTAGTGGTTAGCATGCTCGAACTGTGAATCCAAGGTTTCATGGTTCGTGGCCAGTTTTCACAAAAACGCCCTCCATACGTTTGGGGCTACGGTGGTGCTGTAAAATGCTGGCACAATTCCACTATTTTATCAAGAGTAGCTCAAGCGTTGGTCTTTTTCATTAGTAGAATTATGCTGCGTTTAACACAATTCATCAGCATCCCCCAAGAGACACTTTTAAACCAAATTCACTCAATTAGGTTTCTTGTTCTTTCTCGCATAAGTTTATTTTTGTATACTAAAATTATTATAATTTAATTAGGATTTTCGTAGTTTATATGGCTAGCGTGCCTGGACTGTGTATTCAAGGAATCATGGTTTGTGGCTCGTTGCACTCCGCACTTTGGGACCGTGGGCGCGCTATATGAGTGACTTCCGAATCCCACTAGTGAAAACAGTTAGTTGAGACATTCACTCATACTTTAGACATGGTTTAAACAGTTGATCAAGTAACCAGGTTATGGTTTCTGTTGCAGAGTCATACGCTGACACTATGGGTCTTAAAGGTACATTTTGTTTATGATCTTTTGGGACTCCATATAGTTCAGGTATACAGCTATGGGAGGGTTTCAATTCCGTTAGTAATTTTTCCGGCAAATAATTTCTTCTTTTAGATGTTTAAATATCTTTTTGGCTTCTTCTTCTTCCACAAAACCTTTATCCGATTCTTTTATTATTAGACTGTTGAAGGTTATGGGAAACCAAGGTATATAATGTCGCTAAGCCTTAACATCTATAAATTCGGGTGTGAACATACACAGAGTTCGATACATGTTAATGTTATAGTTTGTTGGATTTCGATCGAAACTACTCGAGAGCTATCTCCTCTACCTGTTCCAATTTTTGACGTGATAGTTTAGAGGGAAGGCAGATACTCAACACCACCCATCACCACCATAGAGTGCAATATGAGCGTCATTCTTATAACGCACCCACGCACGGTCCAAAAGTACGGCAACGGGACGCGAATCGTAGAACCTCAGCTCCACAGTCCAGTACACTAACCATTTGGTCACGCTTGACCACAACCAATGTTATGGGAAACGAACGTATTATCTGGGATTAACGTTAATGTTGCGGTAAGTGAAGCTACATTAAATGTTAAAGGTAATTCTTAATCATCCTTCCTCCACGACTTCAATCTAAGAACGTTAAGTATCCTCCTGCGCAAATTTGACTGATGGGTGGAAGTTGTTTAGGAAATAGTAAACCTGCTGTAGTGTTTCTTTTCCCATGATTCCATATACCAAATATATCATTGATGTATCTATACCACACTTCTGGTATTAAATCTGTTTTTTGTATACAAGTGTCAAGGGCTTTGGTTTCTAGTATATGCATGAAAATAAAATGTAGTCAGCACATATTGTTTGTGTAGAAGAGTGTTATCTTTCTAATAGGTCTTTAGTATTGGTTATGTGTGTGATGGGATATAATATTCGGGGTATCCGTTTCGTAATAGTAATGTTTTAAAGTCATTTGGTGCTGTTTGAATGGCATTCGGTGTAGAGTACTTTCGATTTATTCCCTTTAATTCTCCTATTATGGTTCCACTTTTGATTCGTTCTGGGTGGTAGTACGAGTTGTAATGGAGAAATATCGATTTATTGCATTCTTTGTTATGCATGGAGCTCCGTATTTGTCTGTCTTAGATCTTTAGGGTTACTTTTTTTTGGGGGGGGGGGGTCTGTTGCTGTTATAATGTTTTTTGTGTTTTGAAAACACTGTCGAGAAAAACGTACACGAAAATTTCCACAATGAACATTCTTTTCATAAACCACACAATCACAACCTAGATTCGGAAAGCCATTAAAAACAGTCCCAACTGGCAATCAACATAACACAAAAAACTGGTAAAACACTGAAAGAACTATTACTTTACTCTTCATTCTCAAACAAAATATGTATAATAACGCTACACCAGAGAAAACGGAGCAGAACAAATGTGCCACATCCAAAACGTAGTTTATCAAATCATTTATAACATATATGTAAAAGCATATATAGGAGAAACCGGAAGACCTTTTCACACGCGCATCTCAGAACGCATCAGTATGATCAACACAAAACTATTCCAGCAGAACACTTCCTATACAAACACAGAAAACTCAAACCCATTTAAAGTTTCTATCTTAGAAAAACCAAATATTTTAAAGAGAGAAAATATATGGACTCTATACTCAGTAATGAAGAAAATCGAAAAATGGACAGAGACAATGGGTGGTACATGTAACTAAACCACCATTCATAAAAACAACACACCATATCAATACACTTGGCACTATTACTTTCCGTTTAACACTTGCGTACTCTGGAGTATCACACAGTCTTTGTTTGTAACACTGCTAGTAAACTTTGTATCCTTTCCACTTATTATTATTTCTTAGCACCTTTTATTTTCCGCCTATGTGTTCTTTAGCTAATCATATTGTAGTTCTCTTTACTTTTTATATCTCATAAAATAGTGATATATATATATTAGTATAGCTGTATAACATTAG
>NW_013770304.1:0-785 GCF_000517525.1 Limulus polyphemus
AAGTTAGGAATGTGAGCATACGGTGTCGTCATATAACAAAAAGTTTTGCAGATCCTGCCTAGTAATTACTGTGTGCAATAATCAGAAAAAACAAACAATTCTAATCTGTTTAGACACAAACATATTTAAAAAACAACAGTTAAAATGAAATGAATCTATAATATATACAAGCAATAAAATAATTGCGTAGGCGAGGAAATAACAAATTGCAAAATAGAACATAAAGTAGTGGTAAAAAACTCGCCAAGTTTAAATAACTTTATTAATAAAACGACGTTTCGGGTAACAGCCTTTCATTAGGTTACCAGTGACGATAAAACTGTTAATATAAGGGTTAGGTTAAAAGAACAAATAGCACGTGGCTCGAAGGCTCGAGAACATGTTCCTGAAGCTGCAAATGACGTAAGGAAAATAACATATTGTTACGTCTCCGTTCGCTAGTTAATTTTCCGTAAATTCTTTCCGACTAAACTTTAGCGACACAAGTCCTTTCTTAAATAAAACTGGTTTATTCTTTCCGAATACAATTTTACGATACACTTAATTTCAACAGTCGCTCTATAACAAACGCTAGAACGTCTCACATTCTCGTGCTCAACAATACTCAATTACATACTCTCTGACTGCAGTTCAATTACTCATTACCTACACATTGTCTCGTCACGTTGTGACCATCTTATATATACCAGCCTACCCCCAATCTAGTCATCTCCCGACAATTCACGAAGGTTCGAGAAGGAAGTGGCGTGATACTAGTCACGTGACCTCGCTGGCGCAACACTGCC
>NW_013770305.1:0-785 GCF_000517525.1 Limulus polyphemus
CTAAATATAAAATTATAGATAAAAGAAAGTGAAAATCGCCGAATTTTATAAAATACAGGTATAAACCCATTTATTTACAAGATAAATAAAAAATTGGGAATTTTAAAACCTGCAAATAGGGGCTGTAAAAACAAGGATGTACTGTTGACGTTATTTACTCAAACCACAAACCCTTATTTTGGCTTCATGCTGTCACCTAGAATTACATTTGATGGAGTCAAAATATGAACTTGTAGTTTCACTAAATAATGTCTACTGTATTTTCAGCCTTGTGTCCTTACTTTTTTTACGATCCTTATTTGCAGGTTTCTAAATCCCCAGTTTTTTTTAATTTGTCTTGTTTGCTGGCTTTCTTGTTATGCTCTACTCTGGGCAAATGATTACTTGATATGGTAGTTAATTTTATACAATGTAATGATAATAAACATAGCTAGCTGACACAATTCATGATGATTTATTGTACTTACTGATTATTTGATCACATTACTTCGAGATGTAAAATGTTAAGCTGCAGCTGGAGATTGTCATGGAGATTTGTTTGAGAATATAGTTTGCATTTATAGTTTCTGTGTAACTAAATTATATATATAATGGATAGCAATGGCCAGATATATGCTTAGACTATTACAACCTCCATTAAGCGCGTATAAAATTTTACCAGTAGAAAAACAGACTTTTCGAATAATACATATTCATCTAAAACATAGCTTTAAATAAATCTACGTGCCTTTTAAGGTAATTATTCTAAGAATGTGCGCAATACAATGTAATATTATGTGCGTTGA
>NW_013770306.1:0-1093 GCF_000517525.1 Limulus polyphemus
ACTAAGAAGAAAGTAAACCTACAGACATCGGTCTTGTTTAACAAATATATATATATATATATTTTTTTTTTTTTCAAAGCAGATTTTATATTTTCAAGCATATTACACTAAAAAGCTGTACTAATTTTATGCCTGTATAACTTTTCATAAGAAGTGTTTAAATATGTGATCTTTATTTTTGGAAAGTTAACTTTCTTCATTTGGATTGCAGATTCCATTTGGTCAGAAAATGGAAAAACAGTACATCTTAAGAACTCTCACATCATCATCTGACGTTCCTTTTGTGCCTTATCAGGTAAGATGTAGCCTGTCAGAGAATTTAAACTTGTGTGAATTTATTTAATTTTTCAATATGTTTCATTATCTGTATTTGTTAAACTGCTATAAAATATACAAATAAGTGAATGTTTTGTGCTTGGAGGGCTGAATAGCCCTTTTTGTACTATATGATTGATAGATATAATGAGAATTGTTCAGTAATTTGAAAATAAAAAATTAACATTTCAATGAAAAACATGATTGTTGTTGTGAAATAGGCTTTGTTTTTGACAGGGATAAAACTTAAATTCTTCTGTATGAAATGAAATCCACACTAGATGTTACAGAGTATTTTAAACCATAATGAAAAAAAAATGTCACGAGTATACATTTTTCATTTATTTAATGTTTAAAAGTGTTAAGTAAGGTACTATGTCAAGTGAGATGAAAAAATCATCAAGTTTTAATATTATAAGAACTTCAGTGAAAGCACAGACCATCTAAATATTTCACAATGGTTTAGGATTTTAAAAGATGAACATAATTGAAATATTGGTTACCTTTCCTGTTGACTGGGAAAAATTTATTTGTTGTTTAATTGTTATTATAGCTAAGCTTATTTGTTATTGTCAGTAAATAGGTACTGCTTTTCTGCATGTTGTTATTGCTTTATAGTTGATAGAGTCCACTTCAGCAACAAAAATCAGTGAAAAAATAAATTAGTTAAATATTGATGACTATATATCTTTTTATTATTATTATAGTTAACGTTATGAGTTTAATATTTCAAAGCTGTATTTTCAAGTATTAATCTGAAGAACAGTAGAAACATTAT
>NW_013770307.1:0-1789 GCF_000517525.1 Limulus polyphemus
GTAAGAAGTGTTTATAGCGGATTAAAAACAATTACATTTATTTCCATCTTTTATAATTTGTGATTAAACTGCAACTTCGGTTAAACGAGGAAGAAATTAAATATGAAGAAAGTAAAAAATACAGAGGGTAAGTTATATCAAAACGATTTTGGAGCCTCACCACGTCGTTACAAACTCTATCGCCACGTCCGGTCGATGACCATACATCTTCACAATAGGTTTCGACACTCATGGTTGGCACAACACTGATAGCTCATTGTCTAGGCTTTGTGCTTAACAACAGAACTTACCGTAAATAAAGCATAATTTTATATAATAGAAGAAAGTTATAATTAAACGTTTTGTAATAAAGATTATTATATCTTTCTAGCTTTTTATACAGCTATGAAAGTAGAACACAAAATAATAAACTCTTATAACTTGGTCTACCTATTTCTGTCGTAGGTATTATGGCCACGCTAATATGGCTGTATTAGCAAAATATGTTTTAAATATTCTCATCGCCAGTGCCATACTGGATATATATATATATATGTATACAAGTTGTCGACCAGCTTATAATGTAAGTCACCCCTTAGTTTCTAATATAGATGGTTTAATTCAAGTAAATGGATACAGACAACATACAAAACCTATAGCTACTTCTAGTTTTTACAGACTACATACTAAACCTATAGCTACTTCTAGTTTTTACAGACAACATACAAAACCTATAGCTACTTCTAGTTTTTACAGACTACATACTAAACCTATAGCTACTTCTAGTTTTTACAGACAACATACAAACCTATAGCTACTTCTAGCTTTTACAGACAACATACAAAACCTATAGCTACTTCGAGTTTTTACAGACTACATACTAAACCTATAGCTACTTCTAGCTTTTACAGACAACATACAAAACCTATAGCTACTTCTAATTTTTACAGACAACATACAAAACCTATAGCTACTGCTAGTTTTTACAGAGAACGTACGAAACCTATAGCTACTGTTGGTTTTTACAGACAACATACGAAACCTATAGCTACTGTTGGTTTTTACAGAGAATGTACAAGACCTATAGCTACTCCTAGTTTTTACAGAGAATGTACAAGACCTATAGCTACTCCAAGTTTTTACAGAGACTGTACAAGACCTATAAAAGCTACTCCTAGTTTAGGTATATCTGGGAAGGCTTCATTAAAATCCCTCCTGTGGTAAATCTGAGGGCTCACATAGCTTTACTTACAAAATAATACATAAAGAACAATATAGGCTTAATAATAAATTGTATTGAAAGAGTATACAAATTTTAAGTCCCCTAGAGCAATATAAAAGGGGAACACTAGGGAGTAAATGTTAATTTAAAAACCTTCAGACACTCACAAAAATTTCCATTTTTCTGAGAGTGTACGGTAGTACAGCTTGTTGAATTATCTTTAAACTTATTTGTTATCCATATTATCTAAACACAATAACATCCCACCTTCTCTGTTGCTTTAACTAAAACTCTTATTAAACACAGAATATTACGGTGTTATTCGTGTTATCTAAACACAATAACATCTCACCTTCTCTGTTGCTTTACTTAAAACTCTTACTAAACACACAATATTACGGTATTATTCGTGTTATCTGAACACAATAAAATCCCACCTTCTGTGTTGCTTTAACTAAAACCCTAACTAAACATACAATTTTACGGTGTTACTTGTATTATCTAAATACAATAATGTCCCACCTTCTCTGTTGCTTTAACTAAAACCCCAACTAAACATACAATTGTATGGTGTTATTTGTATTATAT
>NW_013770308.1:0-1223 GCF_000517525.1 Limulus polyphemus
GAATAACATATGGATAAAGCTGATATAACTGATGGATTATGGTGGTTAACATATAGATAAAGCTGATATAACTGATGGATTATGGTGGTTAACATATGGATAAAGCTGATATAACTGGTGGATTATGGTGATTAACATATAGATAAAGCTGATATAACTGGTGGATTATGGTGATTAACATATGGATAAAGCTGATATGACTGATGGATTATGGTGGTTAACATATGGATAAAGCTGATATAACTGATGGATTATGGTGGTTAACATATGGATAAAGCTGATATAACTGATGGATTATGGTGGTTAACATATGGATAAAGCTGATATAACTGATGGATTATGGTGGTTAACATATGGATAAAGCTGATATAACTGATGGATTATGGTGAATAACATATGGATAAAGCTGATATAACTGATGGATTATGGTGGTTAACATATAGATAAAGCTGATATAACTGTTGGATTATGGTGGTTAACATATGGAAAAAGCTGATATAACTGGTGGATTATGGTGATTAACATATAGATAAAGCTGATATAACTGATGGATTATGGTGGTTAACATATGGATAAAGCTGATATGACTGATGGATTATGGTGGTTAACATATGGATAAAGCTGATATAACTAATGAATTATGGTGGTTAACATATGGATAAAGCTGATATGAATGATGGATTATGGTGATTATCATATGGATAAAGCTGATATGAATGATGGATTATGGTGATTATCATATGGATAAAGCTGATATAACTAATGGATTATGGTGGTTAACATATGGATAAAGCTGATATAACTAATGGATTATGGTGGTTAACATATGGATAAAGCTGATATGAATGATGGATTATGGTGATTACTATATGGATAAAGCTGATATAATTAATGGATTATGTAGTAGTTAACATGTTAAACTTACGGTTACATGGATCATGTAGTAGTTAACATGTTAAGCTTACGGTTACATGGATCATGTAGTAGTTAACATGTCAAACTTACGGTTACATGGATCATGTAGTAGTTAACATGTTAAACTTACGGTTACACTATATTTCACTAATTCCACGTTATCCTCCTGCATCTACAATGTAATTTTTACTAATTAATCTAGCAGCTTTACTTAGGAAACCAATTATATTCCTAATAAGGCTACAACTTCCTGGTTACCATAGCGTCGAAAGTAGGAAAATAAATAAATAAAAATCCGTCTTTCTTCG
>NW_013770309.1:0-784 GCF_000517525.1 Limulus polyphemus
CCGTAATGACAGCTTTGTATGTATAAAAGTATACGTACATCTTCTCTTCCCGTAATGACAGTTTTGTATGTATAAAAATATACGTACTTCTTCTCTTCCCGTAATGACAGTTTTGTATTGAAGCTAGATATTCATTGTAATAAGGTTCAATTGCATGTTAAATAACTTCGTGGTTCATTAATGTTATAATAACTATATCTAGTAGATTTCTGAAGCTTAATAGTTTGTATAAGCCAACTACGTATCTTGGTTTAATTGGTAAAAGTTTTTATATACATAATAGCTGTGAAGTTAACACATGTTAAATGCTTCTAACAATCATGTTAGACATGTACAAATCTTAAAGCATATTTGTGATTGGCACAAAAATTATTGCAGCAATCATCCTGTACTAGATAAAACAACAACATTGTTTCTAGCCAATGTAGAGGAGAGTGTGCTCTGAACCTAAATCAGGATTTTGTGTTTTATAATTCATTAACCTTAAACCATTGCAATGCAAGTTTCTATTAACTCGTAGATCAATTGGCTGATTTTTTACTGCCGAATAAACCATTGTCTAATGAGGATTTTAATTCTTCCTGGACATATACAGAAAGTTGATGTATTTGTATATTTTTAGTAATATTATGTATACAATATATATATATAATTTTATTTTTAGAATAATCCTATAAGTTAAAATAGATGAAAATGTAAGGCATTTGTTGTTAATACTCATGTATGTGAAGAGAAAAAACGAGCTTAACAATAAATCAATGCTCATTAATTTTTTTTTTTGAGG
>NW_013770310.1:0-784 GCF_000517525.1 Limulus polyphemus
GTATTCCTGTGGCTTCCTTCTTACTGAATCACTCTTAGTACTGACATTCATATCTGGGATGTGACTTCTCACAGGACTGAAGATGTCTGCATTAGGGTTTAGCTGCGGGCTCTGGAAGGGGCTTGCCATTGTCTGGAGCTGATTAAGTCGATGGTTAATGTATCCTCCTTGTGTGAAAGACAATAAATCACCCTTTAATGTATCTAATTCGCTTTTGAATTTACTAATGTTTTCCATTTGTACTTCTTGCCACTAGTGTTGATTTTCCTGTAGTTGCTGCTGACTTTCCTGCAACTTTTGGATACATTCTTCCTGTTTCCTTTCTTGTTCTAGTTGCCACTGCTGTAATCTATCTTCTTGTTTCTTTTGCTGTTCGAGCTGCCACTGTTGCAGGTTTTCTTGCCACTGCTGTTGTCTCTCTTCTTGTTTCTTTTCTCGTTCTTCTTGTTTCTTTTCTTTTTCTTCCAACAACTGTTGTAATTTATCTTCTTGTTTCTTTTCTTTCTCCTCCAACAACTGCTGTAATCTCTCTTCTTGTTTATTTTGCTGTTCGAGCTGCCACTGTTGCAGGTTTTCTTGCAACTGCTGTAATCTCTCTTATTGTTTATTTTCTCGTTCTTCTTGTTTCTATGGCTGCTCTTGTATTGCTGCCATCAAGTCTGCTAAGCTGTAGTTTGATTTGCCGCTTCTCGTTTCCATTTTTGTTTTTTTCTTTTCGGTCCCACTCTCTGACACCAATTTGTTACGTCTCCGTTCGTTAGTTGATTTTCCGTAAATTCGTTCC
>NW_013770311.1:0-786 GCF_000517525.1 Limulus polyphemus
TTCACCATCATCAACTCCTTCAGTCACTTTGACTTCAGCTTGATGACACCTGGTTAATTCAATCTCTCTTTCAACACTTACCGGAATTTGGCCTTTGTTGTTCCCAAACGTCATTTTATCAAAATTAACTACACACTTACTCGGTAGTAAGTAGTCCAACCCTAATATGCATGGGTCTTCAATGTAAGCCAAGTATACCTTGTGTCTGTCCTTTATGCCCATGAGCTCAATAGTTACCCACACTGGTCCCCACAACCTTGCATAATGTCCTGTAACACCACAGAGCTTCTGTGTGGTTTCTGGTACTCCTTTGTGATCCAGCACCTTGATGCTCACAAGGGTTTCCTGAGATGCAGAATCTATGACAAAATTGCACCTTTGGCCATCCAGCTTTCCTGTCACGTAGACACTATGTGTGCTTGCCATTTTACACTTAGCTGTTGGGACTGTCACAATGGGGGTTGGTGGGCGTCCCTCAGCACCAACCACTACTGGTTTCCTTGAGGCTGACTTATTGGCAGTATTCCTCTTACACTGGCTTCTCATATGTCCTTGCTCCCCACAGTTCCAACAACCTTTCTGGGTAGCAACCTTTCTTGCCATGGCATCTTCCCTGTGTTGAAGTTTCCGGCAATGAGCTTTCTTGTGCCCAGATTCGTTATAGTGCCAGCAAATCCCTCAAACCTCTCTGAAAGCTGACCTTTTCTGGCCTTGCTTCCTGATGATTGTACCAACCTTGGTACTTCTGTGCTGGACTTAACATAGGATTCGAATTCAAGAGCTCTG
>NW_013770312.1:0-785 GCF_000517525.1 Limulus polyphemus
AGCTACACCTAAGTGTTCATGGAGTAGTTGTATCAAGTAAGGTTAAAGATGGGTATGGTGGTTATAAATTCTATAACTGAAGTTACACATAGGTGTTCATGGAGTAGTTGTACCAAATAAAGCTATAGATGAGTATGGTGGTTATAAATTCTGTACCCAAAGTTACACCTAAGTGTTCATGGAGTATATGTACCTAGTAAGGCTAAAAGATGAGTATGGTGGTTATATATTCGATATCTAGAGTTACACCTGAGTGTTCATGGAGTAGTTGTACGAATTAAAGCTAAAGATGAGTATGGCGGTTATAAATTCTGTAACTAGAGTTACACCTAAATATTCGTGGAGTAGTTGTACCAAGTAAGGCTAAAGATGAATATGGTGGTTATAAATTCGGTAACTAGAGTTACACCTAGGTGTTCGTGGAGTTCTTGTACCAAATAACGCTAAAGATGAGTATGGTGGGTATAATTTCGGTAACTATAGTTACAGCTAGGTTTTTATTGAGTAGTTGTACCAAATAACGCTAAAGATGAGTATGGTGGTTATAAATTCGGTAACTATAGTTACACCTAGGTGTTGATGGAGTAGTTATACCAAGTAAGGCTAAAGATGAGTATGGTGGTTATATATACGGTAACTAGAGTTACATCTAGGTATTAGTGGAATTGTTGTTCCAAATAACGCTAAAGATAAGTATGGTGGTTACAAATTCGGTAACTAGAGTTACACCTAGGAGTTCGTGGAGTTGTTGTACCAAATAACACTAAAGATGAGTATGGTGGTTA
>NW_013770313.1:0-1588 GCF_000517525.1 Limulus polyphemus
GGTCAATATAATAAAAATAATAAATATATATAAATGTATAATGTTATGAGATTTAAGCTATTTCGTCTAAATATTTATGTTTTCGTGTTATAATTTGTGTTCATTATAGAATGAAAGAAGCATAATTTATATTTATGTCCTAATTTTTTATGGTGGTTGCGAGATCAATCAAATCTACCGAATCCGTACAGAGATTCATTACTGAAAATAACAGATAAAATATAATTTTTTTCATTAAGAAACATTTGATAACTATCTGGACTTTATAAATATTTTGCATGTGAAATTTCAAATTTTTCTGATGCATAAAAGTATTTTTAATCTTAAAATGAATATTATTTTGCATGATAGATAAGCAACATGCGAAAAAAAGACATGAGGAAAACGTTGCTTTACAAACCTTAAGACTTAATAAAAATTTTGATATTTTATGTGTGAAAGCATTGTAATGTTTACTGATAATTTACCAAATTTCTTTAACATTTGCTTACTACTTTAAAAGTTATAGCATGAAAACTATAACAACCACAAAATGGTTACGAGGTCGGTCCCAGAGACCGAGCCCGTGCTGAAAGAGTTTTGACTAACTACAGATCTACCCAAAAAGCCCACTTTTTTATCCGTTGAAAAATGTAAAATTACGTATTACTCTTGAAGTGATGTATAAACGGAAACGAATATTGTTAACATATACATTTAAACGTATTACTATTGACGTGTAGTGTAACTGGAAGCAAACATTGTTCAATGTGTTGCTCTTCTCTTTACGTGCTTTCCAAAATTTGGAAGCAGAATACTTCTGTGTCTTTGAGTTGCTCAAACAGCTCTCAGAAGTCATGACACCGCATGGTTGATGGAAAGAAAGACCAACTGTCAAGAGTGAGTGTGGTGTAATGGTTAATGTGCCAAGGCTATAAATCCAAGTGTTTGAGGTTCGTATTCTGTTACCACAAAATCGCCCTTTGCGTTATGGGGCCGTTTTAAGAGCGACGATCTACTATTCGGTCAGACAAGAGTTAGCAGTGGGTGCTGTTAATTAGCTGATTTTCCTCTTGTCTATCAGTTAGGACTTAGAAACGACTACGTGCAGATGGTTCTTGTGTAAATTTGCAAAAAAAGTAAAACAAACAACTGTCGAAAGTTGTAGGAGCGGTATCTGACATGTTACAAATGAAAGTATGTCGTTATAGTGGACGAACGATATATCTACTTAAGAGATTGAAACAAAATCTAAACAATTTATTATAGTCGTGACAGTAATACAGTATTTCAAAAATGGAAGAGACCATACGCAAAAATTTCGGGGAAATTGATGGTGGTTGCTGATTACACCTATAATGATAAGATAAAACTTTGCTGAGTTTATTAATACTTTTCATGCTTAACGTGTTGACACCACTATAGTGTAATCAAATAACATCTTCGTACGAAATGGATGCCTATAAAACAAAGCATCCAGTCTCATGTCAAAGTCAACATATATGTTCTTCTGCAAGATGCAAGTATAAAGGCTTGTAAACATAGTTTTCGTGTTGCTTTTGTAGACCTAAATCCACGTGCTTTGGGAGGAGCTTGTAAACATAGCTTT
>NW_013770314.1:0-1209 GCF_000517525.1 Limulus polyphemus
ATTATGGTTGGAGTAAACAGCCATCCTACAAGCACATCATTATGTTTGGAGTAAACAACCATCCTACATGCACATCATTATGGTTGAAGTAAACAACAATTCTACAGGCACATCATTATGTTTGGAGTAAACAGCCATCCTACAAGCACATCATTATGTTTGGAGTAAACAGCCATCCTACACATAATGATGTGCCTATAATGATGTGCTTGTAGGATGGCTGTTTACTCCAAACATAATGATGTGCTTGTAGGATGGCTGTTTACTCCAAACATAATGATGTGCCTGTAGAATTGTTGTTTACTTCAACCATAATGATGTGCATGTAGGATGGTTGTTTACTCCAAACATAATGATGTGCTTGTAGGATGGCTGTTTACTCCAACCATAATGATGTGCTTGTAGGATGGCTGTTTACTCCAAAGGTTGGAGTAAACAACCATCCTAGAAGGACATCATTATAAAATCAAGGACTACAAGAATAAGGAATGTAATTTTTAAGATCACTCCAACATGTGTCTTTTCGTATATACAACAGGGACACTTCACAGTACCCTTCTCGATACAAGACACGTTGTCTACACAATTTGGCGAAGCACGGTTAAGCTTCTTAGAGAAAGCCTCCAATCTAGCAAGCAGCTGACGACAATTACTTATATTTATTTTTCACAGGTAATAAACGTCAGCTAAACATTTGATGAAAATTTTTTTAAAACTAAAAACTCTATCTATATATATACAATTATAAAACTCTTTTTCTTTCTCGACGAAATAAATCTTAGAGAAAGATTACATAACTAGTAACAGTGTACATTAAAACCAGGAAGAATTAAGGACTATTCTGAAGGGCAATGGTTTTATTTCCCACGTCTACATTAGCCGAACTCGTGTATCTTTGGTAACTAATATAGCATAGCACGTGACTTAGTCACAAGCCTTGCTATATCTCCTTTCCACTCTTTACTTTTTCAATAGTTCCAGCTGATTTACCGATTAATACAAAGCAATGGAAGAAACTGTCTTAGTATAACTATTGTACTTGTAGTTTAGCAGCTTCTGCTACATAATGCAAACTGTACCACGTGAAGGTTAACATACTTGTAGTTCAGCAACTTCTGCTACATAATGTAAACTGTACCACATGGAGGTTAAAATTCTTGTAGTTTAGAAACTTCTGCTACATAATGTAAACTGTACCACATGGAGGTT
>NW_013770315.1:0-1070 GCF_000517525.1 Limulus polyphemus
ATTATATTGAAAAATTAACTCAAAATAGATATATTTTTTAGGAAAGAAGTTGATCCACGATTGTTAGGCTTAAGAGTTACCGAGTGGCGAGTGCAAAGTCTTTACATGAATTAGACTTAGGATTTTGAACTGAAAGAGTTTGTGATTTTTTATATTCTTTTGAATTTAAATTTGTAGTTTTAAGCTCAATAATTTAGCATAATTTTATATTTAGTTCATAATAATAATAATAATAATAATATGATTCAATATTTAGAATGATAAACTTGTGTGATTTGTACATAATAATACTAGTACCAGTACCACAAAAGAAATTTATAATTTTCCTTCTTACAATCTTTGCTTTGTAGTAAGACCCACACTTCTGTTGTTATTGCGTTAGAATTAAAACAGTCTAACTGACATATATATATAGTTTATTCTGATATTTTGCAAATGGTTCAAACTCAGTAGTGACAACAATAAAACCCATATGTTGGTTGTGAAACAGGCTAAATACATTCATCCCAATAATACAGGGAAGCTATGACATTCTCACAGTTGGGGTCTCAATACATTGAAGAGCTTAAGTTTTGCATTCCAACATAAATCTTGCCTGTAATGAGAGGAATGTGACCAGGACTAATCTTTTAAGTGCTGTAAAGTAATTTTCTTTGTAATTTATGGTGTCTGTATCATTTGGTAATCTCTTCTAACAGGATGTATCAAGTAACAAGGGGTCAGGCTCAGGTGGTGTTTATTGAAACCACCTGTACTATAAACTGTTACATACATTTGTTAGTAGTGGCAATTAGTTTTGTCTCTATTTTGAAACAACATACACGGACATATGTTGAAATAAACTTGTTTGAAAGTTCATAGAAATGATATTCAAGTGCCGAAAAGCTTTCTTACTATCATATCTACAGTAACGGTTCAAATGCGCACACGCTCGGTTGAATGAGAGTGATCACCAAAAAGGGTCAGATACTTTACGGACAATGTACAAAGCTCACGCTGCTGACCCCACGGTTTATTCGGCACAATAAACACAAAAGTACGACTGCAATGAAACATAAACATAAATTTGA
>NW_013770316.1:0-785 GCF_000517525.1 Limulus polyphemus
TCTTAATTATACAAGGCAATCTTTAAAAAAATCCTGAATTTCCTATAGTGTGACACACATGACATTTTCTCATGGCATCTTGTCTCCTCTATTTTATCCACCACCCCCTTGGAAAAGTATGAAATTAAACATAGATTACTCAATATAAAATCATCATTGCTCTGACAAACTATATTTTTTATAGTTAATTATATATTACCTATAACCAATAGAAAGTCAAGGTTTTCATCTATTAAATGATCTATTGTATAACGTCATGTTCTGAATAGTTAAATGTCAATTTCACTCAGAGTACCAACATCATTCCCATGAAAAGTTAATAACTAACTTGGATGAATTTATAACAACTCATATCACATAGTTAGAAAGCCAGATAAAGTTTGAGAGGTACGGTAATTTGTCTACTTTTTGCACATTATTAGACTATATTGTTTGGTGCATTATTTAATTAAATAAAAATTATTAAGTGCATTACTATCGTTACTACATAATAATTAGTGTTAACTCTCTTCAGCAATCAACAGCAAGAAAAAGAAGATTGGTTAAGTATTTTATTTCTTATTTTTCATGTTATTCTTTATGTATAACTATAAAAGTAACTAAAATGTAAAAATAGGGATCCTTTTAGGTTAGTTAAGATTAGATTATGTAAAATAAATAATAATAATAAAAATGTTTCACGAGGCACACACTCGAGCAGCTCATGGGTAATGTAATTCATTAGTGTAATGTGAGCTGCATGTTCCTCGAGTGATTTACAACTTATAATGGTGCGGATAGGAGTT
>NW_013770317.1:0-785 GCF_000517525.1 Limulus polyphemus
TGAACTAGCTTCTAACGGTGACAGAAATTGTGGTTTTTATTTAGTGTTAAAATGAACTAGCTTTTAACGGTGTGACAGAAGTTGTGGTTTTTATTTAGTGTTAAGATGAACTAGCTTCTAACGGTGACAGAAATTGTGGTTTTTATTTAGTGTTAAGATGAACTAGCTTCTAACGGTGTGACAGAAATTATGGTTTTTATTTAGTGTTAAGGTGAACTAGCTTCTAACGGTGACAGAAATTGTGGTTTTTATTTAGTGTTAAGGTGAACTAGCTTCTAACGGTGACAGAAATTGTGGTTTTTATTTAGCGTTAAGATATACTTACTTCTAATTTCTACCAATGTTTTTTTGTCAAGGGTTAAAACGAAGTAGATGTTGTAGAACGTGTGGTTATATACATAATACGTCGAACAGCTTTATAGAAAATAAGTCAAACTATAATGATATTACCGTGAATAATTAAGTGTGGTAATAGTGTGTAACGATTTCACCGTGAATAATTAAGTGCGGTAATAGTGTGTAACGATTTCACCGTGAATAATTAAGTGCGGTAATAGTGTGTAACGATTTCACCATGAATAATTAACTGTGGTAATAGATGTAACGATTTCACCGTGAATAATTAAATGTGGTAATAGTGTGTAACGATTTCACCGTGAATAATTAACTGTGGTAATAGATGTAACGATTTCACCGTGAATAATTAAATGTGGTAATAGTGTGTAACGATTTCACCGTGAATAATTAAATGTGGTAATAGTGTGTAACGATTTCACCGTGAATAA
>NW_013770318.1:0-782 GCF_000517525.1 Limulus polyphemus
CTGGGTTATTAAATTTTATTTTCTTCGGTTTTTATTAATGAAGATTTAAGCAGTATTCCACATCTTGATCAGTTGATAAATGGAAACGAGATCAAACAAGACGACTGCATTAATTCTGAGCTGGTTAAGAAAAAATTGGGAAGTTTAAAAAATGATAGGCTCCTGGGCCAGATAATATTTCTCCAAGGGTTTTGAAAGAGGTTAAAGATTGGATATGTGAGCCACTTAACTACTATTTTTTTAGTCCTTGAATAGTGGGCAGGTACCAGAGAATTGGAAGTTAGCTAATGTAACTTCTCTTTTCAAGGGAGGTGATAAAAATTGTCCCAGTAATTATAGACCCATCAGTTGTGGGAAAAATTTTGGAAAGTCTGTTAAAAGATGCTTTGCAAAGTCATTCAACAAAGCTTAGAAATTTATTGAATAGTCAACATGGTTTCATTAAGGGAAAATCTTACTTTACAAATCTTTTAACATTCTTTGAAAAGGCTACTGCATATGTAGATGAGGGTAAGGGTGTAGATTTGGTGTATGTCTGATTTAAAAAAATATATATGTATTTGGGTAATGTTTTTTTTGCCAATTATCGAAATAAATGGCTTTATCTTATATTTCTGAATAGTATAAATATATACAATGTAGTTGTTGAGTTTAGGATTATTCTACAGTAGGTGTCTGTGACTTGTTAGCGATAAATTTAACAATGAATAAACAGCACATTCTTGTGTGTGTATATATGTATATAGTTTTTTTTTTTTTTCTTTAATCTGATAAACCTTAAT
>NW_013770319.1:0-959 GCF_000517525.1 Limulus polyphemus
CTTAACTTCAGTGGATTCTCATTGGACATTAGTATTTTTATGAAAACATTACCGAACTTCAACGGTGGAAAATCGTCATGTGATCAGTCAGAGACAAAGCTGGCTAGCTTTCCGTTAAGCGAAATATATCTCCGTCAACTTGTAATTAACTCGCTCATCGTGAACCCTCGATAAGATATCAAGGAAGTTCCAGACTAGAAAGACAAATTTATATTGTTTGTAAGTTTGTGAAAGTTTTGTTTATAAATCATTGTTTGTATTATATAACTATTTGTAATAACTGTTATTGTAAATTGTACTGTTGTATATATATATATATATATATATTAAAACGTATTTGTATGAAAAACGAAAATGTTGGCAAATAGCGTAAATTAACTAAAATATCGGCTTCGGACTATTTCGAATTCACAATACGTAACAATGGACCACCATATTCAACGTAAGTGGACAAGATAATTGAGTTTATAGTTCCACCAGTACCTGTACTATACTTATGTAAAAATACATTTATCTGAATGTATACAATGTTCAACAGCCAGATCAGAGACTCATACAGTTCAGGCTGTTTGTTTGTTCATCTGAATGTATACAATGTGTTCAACAGCCAGATCAGAGACTACTACAGTTCATGCTTGGGCTGTTTGTTCACCTGAATGTATACAATGCGTTCAACAGCCAGATCAGAAACCCCTACAGTTCAGGTTGTTTGTTTGTTCATCTGAATGTATACAATGTGCTCAACAGCCACATCAGAGACCCCTACAGTTCAGGTTGTCTGTTTGTTTATCTGAATGTATACAATGTTCAACAGCCAGATCAGAGACTCCTACAGTTCATGTTGTTTGTTTGTTCACCTGAATGTATACAATGTGTTCAACAGCCAGATCAGAGACCCCTACAGTTCATGCTTGGGCTGTTTGTTTACCTGAATGTATACAATGTGTTCAACAGCCAGA
>NW_013770320.1:0-785 GCF_000517525.1 Limulus polyphemus
TAGCAGTCACATCAGTGGTAGTAACTTCATAAAGGCTTCGCTATTTCATTCTCAAAACCGGGTAGAGTTTCTTCTTCGACAGTGGCTTTTTCAGGTGACATGTCTTCAGCAGCATCATCTGTTTCGTTTTTCACTTCGTTCCAACTGAAATGTCCTGGACCGTGATAACACCAAAGCCTGTTGGCATGCACCACCTTTGTCTTACCTCGCCGACCACATTTGATTCGGAAAGTTACGTCTGAGAGACGATCCACTATGTCATATGGGCCTCCCATGTAGAAGACAACTTGTGAGACTTCCCTTTGGCCTTCCTGGGATTATACAACCACACCTTGTCTCCTGGTACAAAGCTGACTTCAGTAGATCTCTTATCATAACATAGCTTCATCGAATCAGCAGACATTTTCAAGTTTGAACGCACTTGATGGTGAATATCATCCATCCTTTCCAATAACACTTTCACGAACTCTGACACATTTTCAGGCAACTCTTCATAAGGTGGGCGTCCTGTTATCAGGTCCACAGGCAACCGAAGTTCCGACCAAACATCAACTTTGCTGGAGTGTATACAATGGCTTCATGCTCTGCTGTTCTCTAGGCCATCAACAGTGGAGGGAGTAAGACATCCCAGTCATCTTGCAGCATTCACGGCCTTGATCTGAATGCAGTTTGTATGGCATACCAAACCTGAAGAGGAAATCACTAATAGCCGAAGCTAGAGTTGTAGCTTCCTGATTTGGTATTGCATATGCCTCAGGCCACTTGGTGAAATAATCCATCACCAC
>NW_013770321.1:0-783 GCF_000517525.1 Limulus polyphemus
AGTTTCGTTGGAACGAAGTTACGGACAGTTAATTCACAAACGGAGACGTAACAATACAATTATAGTTGCAACTCAGAACTAGTTAGGCACATCTGGACCTGGTTTCACTTTAACTGCCATTATTTAGACCACCCATACCCATATTAATTAATGTGACACAACAGTAAGAAAATCAATGCAGATTAGTGTATATGCTGGTAAATCATGCTTATGAGCACCATATAAATTTAAATCACATTTAAAAACTCGATAGGTTTAACTACACAAACACTACAAGAGACAAGTCTGAAATTGCTCGAATAAAAATTACACACACTATGGGAATGGTGTAATCATAACATAATATAAGCCTAGAGGCTCAAAGGCTATATTTAATATTAAAAGTTTTGATAGAATGAGAAAACTTAAATATAGGCTAACTAATTAGTGGTGCTAGATTACAGTTCCTAGATTAAGTCACTAATACATCTAGATCTAACATTAATGTTAGACCTGTTATTTCCATCTTTTTAGTCTTAGGTTTGGATCTAGATGTAATAATAATGACAGAAATTTAGCTTTATACATATAAACTAGACATTAGATTTGAGTGCATAGATTGAAAGCACCTTGTATTGAATATACCCAGATCTAGATATAACCCTGCCTCATCAATTCAAGATTTAGATTTATTAGGCCTAACTTTTAGAACAAATGTTACATCTAGATCTATCTGTCCCAGTGCAATGCCTAGTTTAAGTTAGTATAGGTCTAAATATGCCTATAATATAGGCTACAATTTGT
>NW_013770322.1:0-785 GCF_000517525.1 Limulus polyphemus
TAAGATATTAAACAGGTGAAGTTATATAAAGCTGCTAAAACATCTTTGTATCGACTTACCGAAAGTATGGGCCAAGACCCACAACTTGAAAACAACGACGGAAAAGGGTTGAATTTAAAATGCTACATTGTTGAATGCCGCGAGTTCTGGCTTCCAGATTCTGCTCACAGATACTCCTGGTGATATGAGTTGTCTGCAGTCTGCCACACTGACGGTTACTTCCTCTCTGGAAAAAAAAAATTCTTAAGGGCAGAGTTAGCGGGAGGAAAGAAATGCTTACTTACAAAAACGTCGATCCTGGGGTGGGAATAGGGCAATTGTCCCACCAATAACATTTTTGGATTAGTGAGATATATTGTTTGGCCTCACCAATATATGGGAATTCTTTTACTTTCACACGACTGGGTTGCTTTAAAATGTACTTGTAAAGTACAATGAATAAGAAACGTTTAACAGTGTGATGATGCTAAGCCTTGTCGTCGATGTTGCAAATTTGGACACCAAGTGACTAGTTAATGATTACATTGCAAATAAATACATGCGTTGTAAAATATTTAGCTTTTTAGGTATTGTTACGACAGTGGAATTCGTGACGCCGGGAGTATGCGTGCTGGAGTTTCACGAATTATCGAGAAACCCCGCGAATGTCTGAGTGCATTCTAGACGCCCTCTTTTTTAGTATATAAGCCTGGTAAAGAACGCCAACGATAGAAAGAAAGAGATATAGATAATTGAGTCAAGTGAACAGTAGGCACCGTAAGTAAAGTGTGTAAATCACTGTGATT
>NW_013770323.1:0-786 GCF_000517525.1 Limulus polyphemus
CCAATTTCGCTAAATATAAGTAAATAAATAATCAATTAATTAAATTAATATTCAATGTATCAAGCACCCGAAGTATCTTTGCAAGTGAACAATCTGTATACATATTATTGATGTCTCAGTTTAATAACATCAGTTTCTTAATCATCAAATCAACACAATATATAGCAGTCTTCTTACTTTCAAATCTTCAGTGGGGCCGAGCCTGGAGCTGTATGAGTGATACGCTACCTGCACCAGCCGTCTTTCCAGTGATAATTGTTGTCGTGTGTACGTTCTTGTGAGTATTGTTTTGATTTCTACGTATGTTTTTCGTTTTCATTGACAGTTTAAATTTCTATTTAAATTTTGTATTTTGGTGACTCTTTGGGTTGGTTGGAATGAGTTCCACCAACCACTTGACCCGACCTCGGTCGGTCAGGTTTATTGTAGAAAAGGACACATTACCTTCCCAGGTGATTGACTATTTGTGAGAGCCTGGGTAGTAATGTTGTGGACTGTCTCCAACACTTCGGTGCTGGCCGTTACGTTGCCACATTGTCAATCCTGGCTGTGGCAAACGAGCTGTTGAGTCGAGGAGCTTTTTCTGTCAATGGCGCTTCCATCTCAGTGAGTCCTGCAGGCCAGAACCTGAAGTGGATGACCCTGCGTTCTGCCCCTTACGAAATGCCACACGTTATTAGTGCCGCTCTATGGCCATATGGCCGAGTTCTTAAAATCGAATTGGAGTGTTATCCATCACGTCCGGGAGTGTGCACAGGTAATAGGAGGATCAGAATAGATATGACA
>NW_013770324.1:0-785 GCF_000517525.1 Limulus polyphemus
GTAAAAGTACATATGACTTTTTGTAAAAAATATGTACGTGATGGAGAAAAATGGATATAATTTTCGGATTCAGGGTAAAGGAATTACTGTAGAACATGTAAAAATTTGAAGACAATAAAACCATCGCTGGCCTGTGTTATTAGACCTCTAAATAAACCAAATCATAACTCTTACACTAAACAGTCTTCTATATTTAACAGTTTTAAATAAAGCGATTTAGATCTTTTTTAACTGGTGGAAAGGTCATTGTCCTTTAGAAACAGAACAATGTTAGAAAATTCCATTTTATTTAGGACCATTAATGTCATTTCCAAAGTTTGAGGTACGTAGGATTTACAACAGTATAAAGGAGAAACGTTTGAGGCCCGCATGGCCAAGTGGTTAGGGCACTCGACTCGCAATAAGAGGATCACGGGTTCGAATCCCTGTCACACCAAACAAGCTCACCCTTTCAGCCGTGGGTGCGTTATAATGTGACGGTCAGTCCCACTATTCGTTAGTAAAAGAGTAGTCCAAGAATTGACGGTGGGTGGTGATGACTAGCTGCCTTCCCTCTAGTCTATGTAATTGAACTGCAGACAGAGATAGAGACATACTGTTGACTCGAGCACGTGAGGCGTTCGTTGTGAATTATAGCATTTGTTATAGCGTGACTGTGGAAATTAAGTGTATTGCAAAGTTGTATTCAGAGAAAATAAACCAGTTTTATTTAAGAAAGGAATTGTATCTGTAAAGTTTCTTTGGAAATAATTTTTACGGACAATTAACTAATGAACGGAGGCAGG
>NW_013770325.1:0-784 GCF_000517525.1 Limulus polyphemus
ATAGTAAATTTGATGTTGGGGTGAATGGAATTTATGTAGTTTAAAGAAAGTTAGTGTGTGTTCTGTAGAGTTGAAACCAGCAAAAGTGTCATCGACATATCTGTACCAGTATAGTGGGGGATGAAGCGCAGAATGTATGGCTTGTGTTTCGATCTGGGTCATGAATATATTGGCAAGAACGGGTGAAACAGGATTGCCCATACTTAAACCATCTATTTGAAGGAATTTTTCGTTGTTGAAAATGAAGTTGGTTTTAGTCATTGTAAATTCTAAGAGAGAAGCAAAAAGTGTGCTGGGAATGTGCATTAACTTGTTGGGGTCATTAATGTAGAGGTTGAGTTCAATATTGCAAGCTTCATTGGCGGGAACTTCTGTGAAGAGTGACACGACATCAAAACTAGCCATTAAGGCTTTCGAATTTAGTTGTTCTAGTGTATATTTGAAATTGAAGGCATCTTTAAAAAATTAACCTGCAGATGTTACATATGGTGTGAGAGCCCAGGCTGTGTATTTGCCAAGATTGTAGTTGTATGAATCATATGTGGACAGTGTAGGTCGCAGGGTGCAGTCCTGTTTGTGTGGTTTAGGAATGCCATAGAGTTGTGGTGTGCGTGAATCAGTTTTACGTAGATAAAAATAAAGATCGTCAGTAATTAAACTATCTTTTTTCATTTGTAATAAAGTTCTGTTTAATTGTTTTTCATGTGTGTTTCTTGGGCTATTTGGGATGGCTTTGAATTTCTTTTTATCGGAAAGGATGTCGTTCATTTTGTCGATGTATTCT
>NW_013770326.1:0-1501 GCF_000517525.1 Limulus polyphemus
ATTTTTCTATGAATACGTCACGAATTAATTTCATGAAGGACCTTAATTTTGATTGGCTCACAAAGGAATTTACCGACGTTTGAGTGCCTCGACTGCACTTTTTTGCCCAGCTTGATCTCGCAAAACTTATTTATTTTATTTAGCTATGAAATGTGAGGTTAGGGTAAACTATGGGGTTGGAAGTGGTAGTACTTGCCCCCGTCATTTTTGATGGGCTACACGCTAGTAACGTAATAAGAATAACTATCAAAACCTACTGTTCGACTTGATAAGAGTTGGCGGTTAATGTTGTTGACTAGCTAGCTGCCTTCCCTCTAATCTGTCAGTTTAAAACTTAGAAATAATTATTCTTGTCATAAGACTATGTTAGGCCTGTTTAAAATTTAGAACGGCTATGCGCATGTAACCCTTTGTGTAACTCTCTGCGAAAATTCTAAAACAAACAATATGATAGGTAAACCCTATGCATGAAAACAATGTGAATATTCATGATGTCAGAATAACAAGTAGGATCAAGAAGTCGTAAAATAAAACGATAAAACCCTATAATCCGAGCGCTTTCGAAAGGTGAACCTTTCTTCTTCAGGAGTAAACTGCAAATGGTCAACGTTTCGAAAGCGCTCGGGTTACAGGGTTTTTAACAATGTGAGTGTGTAGTGTTAAAACTTTAGATTCTTCTGTGACCTTAACATATTGCTACGTCTCTGGTCGTTGGTTAATTTCCCGTATAATTTCTTTCGGGTGAAACTTTAATGACACACCAGCCTTTTCTTAAATAAAAGTAGTTTTATTCTTTCTCAACTCAACTTTGCAATACACTTAATTTCCACAGTCACTTTAACTTAAACACACGCTATAATTCACAACGATTCACGCACTTTACTTACGGTCACTACCGCGCTTGACTCAATTGTCCGCCTCTATATCTGCCTGTCTGCAATTCAATTAATTATCTCGCTTTATTTGCCTGCTTATATACAGGAATAGAGGGCGTCTAGCAAATACTGGATTATTCGTGATGTTTCCCGATCCTTCTAGATACTCATTACGTGTTCCTAGCGTCACGTGACTTCCGCTGTCGTAACAATATTTACAATAACTTACAAGTTCGTGTTAAGCTCCTATTGGCAATAATTAGCAAACCCCATAGTTGGAGTCTTGTCAGCGCTAGATTATGTTAAAATATATATTATATTGGTTTTTAAGTAATTTTAAAATAGCTCATACGTACTTTTAATTTTCATTATGAAAGTCCAGTTATTTGCTAAATGAATAAATTCACAACGTCGTTAAGTAAGTCTTAATACTGTTAGGTCCTCAAGAAATTAATGTCGCTTTTTTTTAGAAGAAAAAACGAATAATTTATACATCAAACAAAACATTTATTAAATGAAATAGTCTCCATTCTTATCGACGATGCTTTTCCACCTTACAATCAGGTTGTTAATGTCCTGATTAAAGAAATCACTTGGCTTTGAAGCAAAAAAACATGTCAATGTTC
>NW_013770327.1:0-787 GCF_000517525.1 Limulus polyphemus
TTTGGGGGAAATATTGCCACAGGCATGCCACAAACTGAAATACAGTTTCTCCAGTGTCATGTTTGACTCCTCTGAACTTCCGACGAAAACCTTCTTCATTAAGTTCATATCGTTTCAGTAAAGCTACTCTTAATTTGTCATAATCCATCTCATCTTGTGACGTCATGCCTGCATATACTTGTAGGCCTTTTCTTGTGAGAAGTAGGCTGAGACAGACTGCCCAGTCACCTCTGTCCCAGTTCTGACTTTTGGCGAATCTTTCATATCTCTCTAGGAAAGCATCCATGTCATCTTTATGTTCATCAAATTTGGGCAGCTTGGGTCAGCTAGCCCTGACTCCATTGTCATTCTTGGGTCCTTATTTTTTTGGTGGGTAACTTTTACTATCTCAATTTGTGCTCTTATTCTCTCTGTTTCTAGTCTCTCCTCTCTCTCTCTCCTTTTCTTCTTTCTCAATATGTCTCTTCTATTGATATTCTTCTCTTTCCAGTTCTTGTTGTTTAACAAACTCCCATAATTCACTGTCTTTTAACCCAAGTTGAGATCCTCTTTCTACCCGTTTATCAAAATCTGTTGACATGGTTATATAACGTAATTTTAATCTCTATACTATTTTTGTTACTACTACAGTTGTGCATATATAGATATGCCTACTTATTTCCACTGTTGTTCACGTTTTTTTCTTTTGCTGTTTACCACTGTATAATCCTGGCTGTGACTCACCAATTGTCAGATTTTAAAAAAAAATGTGTGTGTGTGTGTATATATACACCTGGAAAAAGTTAAG
>NW_013770328.1:0-1395 GCF_000517525.1 Limulus polyphemus
CCCGTAATTCTACGAATACTACCCTGTCACAAAGTTCCTGTTGCCTAGAAATCACGTTTTTTTGCACTCTTGTGAATCATTTTAACTAACCTTCGATTAGCTCTTTCTGGTTATCTTATGCTGCAGATTCGTTTTTCATTGGTGGAAAGTTTAGCCCAGCTCCACCCTTAATTCTACGAATACTTCCCTGTCACAAAGTTCTTGTTGCCTAGAAACCATGTTTTTTTGCACTCTTGTAAATACAGTTATTTTATGGGAATAAAAGGGAGGGATATATGATTAAGTATGATTAAATGACAGCTAAGCTGTAAATTAAATTATGGGACTTCACGCTGTTACTCTGCCCTTCTCTTGATGTTAGGATCAGGAAATTTTATCTTTGTGGAATGTTACATTATAGTTTAGGAATGTGAACACATTCAGCACAAAAGCACACAAAATAAATACACCAGGAAAGACTGGGATGCAACAGGATCCTAAGCAACCCAGACCAGTCTGAACCTGCTACAGAAACCTACCTTAACACAAAGGAAGTGTAGACCTAATCACTATCCTGTCATGTGCACAAGTATTTAAGATGCTTTTGTTTTTCTGTATTCATTTTATTAAACTTATCCATTCTCATTATTTCTATCACACGAGAAAACTCAGTCAATATTTCAAACACATACTATTAAACAAATTGCCTGTACACCAAAACGTTTTCCTCCTAAACATCAGTAAATCAGTTTACCTGACAATACATGTACATCAAAACGTTTTCCTCCTAAACATTAGCAAATCAGTTTACCTGACAATACATGTACATCAAAACATTTTCCTCCTAAACATTAGCAAATCAGTTTACCTGACAATACATGCACATCAAAACTCTTTCCTCCTAAACATGAGTAAGTCAGTTTACTTGATAATACATGCACATCAAACGTTTTCCTCCTAAACATCAGTAAATCAGTTTACCTGACAATACATGCACATCAAAACATTTTCCTCCTAAACATTAGCAAATCAGTTTACCTGACAATACATGCACATCAAAACTCTTTCCTCCTAAACATGAGTAAATCAGTTTACTTGATAATACATGCACATCAAAACGTTTTCCTCCTAAACATCAGTAAATCAGTTTACCTGACAATACATGCACATCAAAACGTTTTCCTCCTAAACATCAGTAAATCAGTTTACCTGACAATACATGCACATCAAAATGTTTTCCTCCTAAACATCAGTAAATCAGTTTACCTGACAATACATGTACATCAAAACATTTTCTTCCTAAACATTAGCAAATCAGGTTACCTGACAATACATGCACATCAAAACTCTTTCCTCCTAAACATGAATAAATCAGTTTACTTGATAATACATGCACATCAAAACGTTTTCCTCCTA
>NW_013770329.1:0-2320 GCF_000517525.1 Limulus polyphemus
CATCTATAGCACATAAACAGAATAATCAGTAAAACACATACTTATCTGCGTGAAACTTTATAAACACAGTTTAACACAGATTTGAACACAATAATTAGTAAAACACATACTTATCTGCGTTAAACTTTATAAACACAGTTTTGAACACAATAAGTATGTGTTTTACTGATTGTGTTCAAATCTGTGTTAAAAATTGTGTTTATAAAGTTTCACGCAATAAGTATGTGTTTTACTGATTAGATGTGTTCAAATCTGTGTTAAAAATTGTGTTTATAAAGTTTCACGCATCACTTCTGAATTAGGGACAGCTATAGCAGATTAGCCCTTCAGTATCTTTGCGCGAAATTTAGCGAACCAAGAAGCAAAACCGTGACAGCTTAAGTGTTTGTTTCTAATAAAAGAATCCACCGTTATATATATATATTTCTTAACTAATAAGGAATCAGTATTTGGTGTGCTTGTATTTTATCATTTATAACAAAGCTACTAAGCCTATTTGCTTCTGTCCCTAATTTTGAACTGAGAGAAGGCAGACAGTCAGTAGAACCTTACCACCCACGATGAACGCTAAGAGATTGACCGTCACTCTTATAACAGACACACAGCATAAAGTGCAGAATATATTTTTTAGAGTTGCATGGATTTCAACCCAACTCGTCAGTTGCGAAATCCAGGGTTAGGTTCAACCAAAATATGACAACTAAAAAATACAAAAGCAGAAAAAAAACCGTACCATGTAAATCGTTGTCACTTGTACATTAACATAGAACGAAGGCCAATTCTAGGGCTACTCTTTAACCAAAAAAGGTAGGATTAACCGTCACGTTATGACGCCCCAATGTTGAAAAGGCGAGCATCTTTGGTGACGGGATTCGAACCTGTGGCCCCAGATAGCGAGCCGAGCGCCCAAAACATGCAGTCAAAGAATGAATGTTATCTGTATTCATTCAAAACATGTGGCATAGATGGCGCTGAATATCAATAATTATTTTTATATATGTCCGTAAAGTATGCAAATATAGGTAATTTAATAGTTTTAATATTATCTATTACTAGAATTTTACACGTATAATATTTCATAAGTTCATTAACAAAAGTGATGGCTAAAAATCTTCAATAAGCTTAATGTTTTCAAATTTAAAATCAAACAAATATTTCTAATCTCATCTTACCGCTACTCAACCATTTTGCTTAAACATACATCCCCATGCATGTTTTATGCACATTCGTATACGAATATATATATATATATATATATATACGTGTATAATAAGGAAAGGCATCTTACATAGTCATTATTGTCCCCGTGTGAGGCCGCTTTGTCGCTCTAGTCATTGCCGTAATCAGTGTTAGGCTTCTCGGTACACCTTCCGAACGTTTCTCCACTTAGACAAACTTGAATTATAATCATTTAAGCACGTGCAAACAAACTATAATGGTTCTTTCTAGTAGTCTTAGTAAGGCTGTATAACTTAGGACGTGCATTTGAAAGTGAGTTGATATCCACTTATATATTAATACATTCGTGTTTGTTATTTTTCAGCGTAACACTGAAGATCCAGCAAGCGAGTTTCGTTAAAACGAGATACCTCATTACTGACACAGCTGTTAATCAAATGTACTGACCACGTTAAAAGAGTCAGTATCCCGATAAAAAATACACTACAGAAAATATTTTATACATTAATTTCACTTTTGCTGCCATCCATGGTTAAAAAATCCACATCACATCTTTCCTGGTAGCTATACTCCCGCGGTTTCATTCTACAGGAGTTACAAATATCGCTACGTATATAGTATATATCAGCGTGAAGCTGGTTCTGTCTTATGAGTATATAGTATATATCAGCGTGAAGCTGGTTCTGTCTTATGAGTATATAGTATATATCAGCGTGAAGCTGGTTCTGTCTTATGAGTATATAGTATATATCAGCATGAAGCTGGTTTTGTCTTATGAGTATATAGTATATATTAGCGTGAAGCTGGTTCTGTCTTATGAGTATATAGTATATATCAGCGTGAAGCTGGTTCTATCTTATGAGTATATAGTATATATCATCGTGAAGCTGGTTCTGTCTTATGAGCATATAGTATATATTAGCGTGAAGCTGGTTCTGTCTTATGAGTATATAGTATATATCAGCGTGAAGCTGGTTCTGTCTTATGAGCATATAGTATATATTAGCGTGAAGCTGGTTCTGTCTTATGAGTATATAGCAGCGTGAAGCTGGTTCTGTCTTATGAGTATATAGTATATATCAGCGTGAAGCTGGTTCTGTCTTATGAGTATATATCAGCTTGAAGCTGGTTCTGTCTTATG
>NW_013770330.1:0-781 GCF_000517525.1 Limulus polyphemus
ATGTCAAAATCTGCTTGCGTCCTATACACCTATGTATATATACGATATACACAAGCCATGTGTAAATATATTTAAATAGGCATGCATATTGAATGTGTTATTTATAACAATAGTAGTTTTTTCTTTTAAAAACATAATTATTTATAATGCTCCCTAAATAATAAATAAATAAATTATAGTAATGGATGAGAGTGAAAAAGCTTGTAAATACACGACGATCCCTGTTTAATGTGGAGCAGAATAAGGCCGTTTCAGACCAAACTTTAACAAATAAAAAATCGTTTTTGAGTGCTTGCCTTAGATTCAAAAGTGCAATGCGCTTGACCAATCAGAGCGCTTAATGCAATTAGCGTCGGTAATCGCCTAATCGGTATTTCAATTTTCATTTGATACTCGGCAGTCTGGCACGTGCTTACTGTCAAGTTGGCTGCGTTACCGAAAGCCGAAGTACTGTATCTTAGGCCTCGGGAGCAAAATAGTTGTTTCTTCATTTTTCGTTCTATTTTTTCACCCCTTACGATGTCTAAAGAAAAGAGACTGTCATACACAGCTAAATGTAACTTAAGTGTGATTAATTATGCAAAAGAGCATGGAAACAGAGTTGCGGAAAGATATTTTGGTCCTCCACCAACAGTAAAAATGATTCGTTTCTGGCGCGAACAAGAAGAAGAATTGGAAATGATTAAAAGTGATAAACGCAATTTCCGAGGAAAAAGACAAAAGGACAAGATCTCGAAAATAAACTGTCGAATGGGTTGTGGATCAGAGAAGGCAAGGACTA
>NW_013770331.1:0-783 GCF_000517525.1 Limulus polyphemus
GGACCAGGCGTGGCCTACTGGTTAGCGTGCCGGAACGTGAATCCGAATATTCTTTATTCGCGACCCGTTTTCGTAAAATCGCATTCCACACTTTAAGGTCGTGAATGCGCTATAAATGTGACAATCAAAACCCATTATTCGGTTGTAGTGCTCAAAAACTGGCCATGGATGCTGTAGATTAGCTGTTATCTTTCTCGTCTATCAGTTCCAAATTAGAGACGTCTAAGAGAAGATAGCCATAGTGTGGCTGAGCGAGAAATTCTGAAATAAACAACCAAACAAAAAATATACGATTGACGCATTGAGTGGGGTGCCAAGAAAAGATTACAATATCCTTCAAAAGTTGAGTGCGTGTTGAGGACAACCTTCTGTTATCTATAATGTTACGACTCAAAGACGAAGACAAATGACCTAATACACGAAAGTTAACGATTGATTGCTTTTTAAGTTCATAAATAATAAAATATACAAATAGAATAAATTATTCTTGGGTAATTTTGGACGTTAAAAAACAACTTTCAATATTAAAGGTACCATGATAACAAGGTGACGTAAAGCACTGGTTTATATACCTTTTAGTCATCCATCTTTAAACTATACGAAAAAACGTGTTATTTGGGATGTCAATCCAACACTCTCTGCTGTTGTTGGTTGACAAGGAAAGAATTTTAAAAGTATAAATTTAAAACAAATATCAGCTTGCTCTCCATCTGTGTATGTAAAGATGTGGAAATAAAACAAAGGAAACTGTGTAAGTGGCATGTGGAAATAAAGCAAAAGAAA
>NW_013770332.1:0-782 GCF_000517525.1 Limulus polyphemus
TCTAATTTTTAATTTATAGAGTAGAGAAAAGCAGCTGGTCAGTAGTATCCACTGCCAACTTTTGGGCTATTCTTGCCTGATCGAAGGGTAGTTTTTGCTTTCACTTTTATAGCGCACCCACTTCTCATAGTATTGGTTAGAATATTTAATATATCTATGTTTATTTTTCATTATTATATTTTTATTATTGTTTGTTTGTTTGTAATTAAACACAAAGCTACACAATGGGCTATTTGTGCTCTGCCCACCACAGGTATCAAAACCCGGTTTCTAGCGTTGTAAGTCCGCAGACATACCGCTGTGCCACTGGGGGCATATTTTTATTATAGAGATTATTTTGCATTGTTAGCTTGGTATATGGTATTCAGGCATAATCTAAATCTTCTAAGTTGGCTGAACCTCTTGAGATATTATTGGGTTTATGGCCGAAAACACGTTAACAACGAAGGTATCCAATTGATGAAATAATGTATTCTAATCCTTATAAATAAAATTGTAAGAACGGGATATTTAATTAACTATACTCGTTACCAGTTTCTTTTTTATTATTTTTATCTAAATAGGTAGATTACTTTGATCGGAAGTTAACATTAGTATTACGATATGCATAAAACATTTTGATGTGCCGTATCAAACGGTAAAATGTTACTGATCTAACTTTGTTTTTATTCCTACTCAGTTTTATTTCCCGCATCTTTCACGTGTTGGCATAAACTAACGAAAAACCTTATCAGTTTTTGTAAAGATAAAAATGTTCATTATAGTCCAGCACAAATATACCC
>NW_013770333.1:0-785 GCF_000517525.1 Limulus polyphemus
GAACGGTAGAGAACACAAAACGATAATGAAAATCACATATACACAAAATGAGGTTCTGTTTACATTGGAAATATACTGTCACGATCACGAGACACTTGCAGGTTCTGAGGATTTCTACAACTACCCATTGCTGCCCACCTGCAACACGAGTAGCACGTAATGACAGCAACACATCAAGGAGACACAGTGTTGAGGTCATCGGGTCGTAGTGCTGATGTGATTAATGATTTCTGTTCAATACTGAAATACTTATAACCATACTGTTGCGGGTTATGGGTTTCGGTACACCATTGCAGGTTTGATTCCACTGGACAACAAAAATTTGCTACTGGAGAAAACTCATGTGATTCGGGGTAATATGGTGGTGCTGATTTCACTAATGTAGTCAGAATCTGTCCGTCACCTTTAGATTTTGAGTTATTGTAATATCTCGATATTTTATTACCACTATGTGAAATACCATGCAATCAACTGAATACAATAGATGTATGCTGTGGAATTAAGTTTACTTGACATAGTGGCTGAATAAGAAGAGAGCAAGTATGCTACTTACAGTTCCCATGATATGGTGTGAGTGAGTCCAAAAATAATCTAACTGGCCGTTATTTATGCATGAGTAATGTTTCTGGATATTTAAGCAAAATTAGGTAATACATCAGATATCCAGATATTGCATCTGGAATGACACCAGTACCTCATGGGGATGGTCTTCCAGTGCCACATCAACCAGCGAATTTGGAAACAGAAAAGTTATCCTGCGAAGAAGACAATGAATCATCTTCATC
>NW_013770334.1:0-1022 GCF_000517525.1 Limulus polyphemus
TATTATGATATATATATATATATATATATATAAAAACAAAACAGGTCTATCTTTTCAGTTTTTCTTCACCAAGAATTTGAATACACTTGTGAAATTTTTGGACGTGTAAGGGGACGTTCTAATACAGATTATTCCGTAGAAGCCAAGAACACAAGAGCATACAAATGTAAAACAGTAATGGTGGAAGAATGTTTAAAATAAATGTGACTAGTATAAATGTAAAAATCCTGAAGAAGAAAGGAAAGAAGTCTTTTGAACTAAAAACTAAGAAGATCATTAAACTTGAGACTTCTACAGCCAGATCTGGCACATCAAAAGATAACAAACAAATATACACTGTATTCAATAATTTAAAAGTTACAAATTACTAGCAAGTTGCCATGAAGTGAGAATCAGAGGTTCACATGTTAACTTCAATTTCACAAGATAGTTCGATTTTAAAACTCAAAGAAAAATTATAAAGAAAGATTAAGTATAAATAGCTTAAATTACACGTGTCTAGATGATTATTTCAGTAGGATGTTGCCTTATATTTTACTGCATTATTTCATCTTACATGGAAGAAAGTGGAAGAGAGATAGAGGACAGACCAATATCCTGTCAAAACATGTAGTATACCCCCCCCCAAAAAAAACTTTATTATGCTTATAAATTGTTGTTCCCCAACATATTAAACTTTCAAGATCATTCTGACAAGTGTTCAAGATTACTTAAAGCCTTTGATGATAAAAGATACAGTTAAGAATAATGCACTTTTAGAAAATATTGAGTTTGTTCTAGTTATTGAACAACTACAAGACACTTCTCCATCTGGTACATTTACTGGCTAATTATTCAACAATACAAGACACTTCTCCATCTGATACACTGACTGGCTAATTATTCAACAACTACAAGACACTTCTCCATCTGGTACATTTACTAACTAGTTATTCAACAACTACAAGCCACTTCTCCATCTGGTACATATACCAGCTAGTTATTCAACAACTACAAGACACTTCTCCATCTGATACACTGAC
>NW_013770335.1:0-786 GCF_000517525.1 Limulus polyphemus
GGTTTAACAACTTCAGCGAGTATACAAGCTTAGAAAAGGTTTAACAACTTCAAGCGAGTATAGAAAAGGTTTAACAACTTCAATTGTAACATAGCTTTCAAAGAAAGAGTTACATAACGTAACGCAGTGATCTTATTGGATTTAATCATTCAAACAAACCAGAAAATACTTACGTGATGATATAAGATCAAATGATGTTTTTAAACTTTTCTATAAATAGTTTTAGGTTTCGGTATCAGTACTACTATTATTTTCTGTTCTACATCATATATGTTTTGGCAGTCTTTATTTTCTTGTCTTTAATATAAAAAGTATAAAACCAACAAATAAATTTATATCTCCTGTAAAATATTTTAAGTGTTGTTTACTGTTTTGTGGAACACTTTTTAGTTGTTTTTTTTTATCATAACGGTGTTTGCTGCCTCAACTCTAAAGTTCTAATACTTCTATTTTTATAGCATAATTAGAATGCCTAATATAAGTCAGTTTGCATTTAACTCCTTCATATTATCAATTTTAAAAACGACTAGTCACACTGTCACGCCCCCAGTGGCACAGCGGCATGTCTGCGGACTTACAACGCTAGAATCCGGGTTTCGATACCCGTGGTGGACAGACCACTGTGTAGCTTTGTGCTTAATTACAAACAAACACATTGTCAAGTCAAATATATATTTATTTATTTATTTTCCTACTATTATATAATATTATATTTATTATATTTATATAATCATTAGAATTTATTTCATCTAAATAACACTTTTAAATCACCAAAAAGTTTGTTTG
>NW_013770336.1:0-1423 GCF_000517525.1 Limulus polyphemus
TTTTTTGCGACTTTGGATATCAGAGCGCTTTTTGTGTAAGTACCTGCAATGAGAGTTCATTCCTGCAGTCGCCTCTGCGCGCATTGTTGTAAGACGATACAATGCTTACAGGCAGTTGATACAAGTAGTATGACGAGTGTGCGCGTGGTTACACAGCTTTGTGATAGAGAAGACGTGTGCGTGTATTGTGTGTGTGTGCTTCTACGTATATTTGTGTGTTGTACATATGTGTTTATATATTTATATTTAAATCTGGAACACTGGTTCAATACACGGATTAAACCCGAACAGGCAACTTTGGATATCAGAGCATTTTTTTGTTTAAGTACCTGCAATGAAGTTTCCAAGAAAAGCGATTACGAGCCTGCTGCAGCGATCGTGTTTTAACTTGCATTGCCGTGTTTAAACCGGTTTGAAGAGTGTCGTATATAAAAGGGACTGACTTCGGTGAATTATGTCATATATTTTGCACATTTGAGTGTTGAAAGAGCTCACAAGAGGTAAGCATCTAATGTTTCAAACATTGATATTTATTTAAGCCCTATATTTTAATCGCTATACACTCAAAAAACGACTTAATTAAATTAACGAAGATTTTAATTAAATTAGTATCAAATTCTTAATACTATATTTGCCTATTAAGATTCTTAATATTTTTATTAAATATGATCTTAATTATTTTTTATGAAGCTCTTCTAATTAACTTACATAATAAATTTTAAATACATTGGCAAATTATAAAAATTGCTTAATCAAATAACTTATCGGGAAAAAAACTTTTAAACCAATTACGTAATAACGTAATTTAATGTCATGAACTATTTACATTTAGTTTGTCATGTTTATTTACATGTCAAATAATTTTGAAAAATTATTATTTTTCTAAAACGTTTTTGGTAGACTATTCAGTGTGTAAATAAACAATTGTTTTTCATTTTCAGATCCTGTTTTCTTCACCCATCATTTTGGCTACTAAGAAAAGAAAAGTAGATGCTGAGTGTCGCCTATTCAATGAAGAATGTGGAGAAAAGTATTTCTTTGTGGAAACAAACAACCAGAAAGCTAGTTGCATGATATGCAACGAAAGTGTTGCCGTTTTGAAAGAGTACAATCTTCGGCGTCACTATGAAACAAAACATCTGTCAACATATTCGACGTTTTCTGGAAATTTGCGTTCTGAGAAATTTGAGTTCATGAAACGTACTTTTGGAATCTCAAAGGAATGTCTTCACGAGAATGTTTGCTGAAAATGAATCTGTCACTCGTACAAGTTACAAAATAGTGCATAACATGGCAGAGCGAAGAAAACCATTTACTGACGGCGACTTCATCAAAAAGTTTATGATGGAAGCAGCAAATGGCTTGTGTCCTGAGAAAGCCGATTTGTTTGAAAGTATCAGCCTTTCAGCAAGTTCAGTTGTGC
>NW_013770337.1:0-1411 GCF_000517525.1 Limulus polyphemus
AACTAGCCTAATAAATTATATATCAGATAAAAATATTTATACACAGTAAGCTGAGGTTTGGTTGAACTAGCCTAATGAATTATATACCAAATAAAAATATTTATACACAGTAAGTTGAGGTTTGGTTGAACTAGCCTAATAAGTTATATACCAAATAAAAATATTTATACACAGTAAGCTGAGGTTTTGTTGAGATACAAGCTCATGCTTTTCGCTTTACTTCAGCTACTAATTACTACAACCTACTGGGTTATAATTTATTGACAATTTGTTTTTTTTGTATCATTAAAGCAAGGCACTAACAATTTCCATAGCAAGTAATACAATTTGGTAAACTGGAGGAGGTCTCTAACAACTCTCATTAAAGAGATCGAATCCTACCAGAGTTCCAGGCAGAGTGTACTTTATCTTGGCAGTAGTCGAGATTAGAAACCCGTTTCTAAATATGAAGCAGAGAGACAACTGCTCAGTTAAAAAAAAAATACTAATTAGGTTTGTGGAGAACAGAAATATGACTTTAAAATAATCGATGCCGAAAAATGTTGCAGAAGTCGATAGCTTTCAAAGAGAACAAAACCAGACTGCTAAAATACGAAACGTTTTTTAATCCCTAAACCAAAATCGATTCAGCTATACATTGAAACAGCTATATATATCTGGTTACAATGTAACATTAATTAAAGGAAAGACATCATACGTATTAGTTAATCAGCATATAAACAAATCTTCAACAATTCAATGACAACGTATTACCAACAATTCCGTGTTTTACAGTTCAGCTACCATACTTGGAAACAGTATATAATACTCTTTCTTCTTGTTGGACTGCACATAACCGGTGCGAAAATACAAACGTTCGTGTTTAAACAAATCTTCAACAATTCAATAAGAACGTATTACCAACAATTCCTTGTTTTACAGTTCAGCTACCACACTTGGAAACAATATATAATACTCTCTCTTCTTATTGGACTGCACATAGCCGATGTGAAAATACAAACGTTTGTGTTAGGCCTATGAAAACCACCCCTAGCCCAACGTTATTAAAGTAAAATAATACACTACATTATTACACAAAAGAAATGTTGCCCATTGTTTGGTGTAATATTACTGCAGCAGTGTGTGCGTGCGTTCGAGTAAGGAGGCTTTCACGAGTTACAATTGGAATCAGGCGATGGGTTCCTAGAGTGTGTAAGAGTTGGAACTCATTTTCATCCATCAAAGGAGATACTGGACAAATGAACTTATAAGTGTTGGGAACGATTAGATTATCATCCATCAGAGGAGCCACTGGACAAATGAACTTATAAGTGTTGGGACCGATTATATTATCATTCATCAGAGGAGCCACTGGGCAACAAGTGAACTTATAAGAGTTGGGACCGATTATAGTATCATTCATCAGAGGAGC
>NW_013770338.1:0-785 GCF_000517525.1 Limulus polyphemus
ATAATCCAGGTTTCCTTCTTTCCCTGGACTTCTATCATGACAACACTGTGATATCTTGAGACTCTGTCGTTTCCAAATTATAATACTGAAAAAAAAAATTTAATTTTGATAAATATGTATATTGCTATAATCATCAGTAAATAGATATATATATAACAAAAGTAACACGAGCTAAGCGACAAATAGCAACAATTTAACGTATTCTGTTAAATGTTAACGTCATTATAAAGTCTACGGATTTACATTGCTAAAATCAGCGGTTCGATTCCCCTCGGTGGACACAGCAGATAGCCCGATATGGCTTTGCTATCAGAAAAACCCACATATTATAATATCATACTACTATATTCCTACACTGATAATTGACACGTTTCAAGATAAGATTCTTGTTCGCTTTAACCAACATCTGAAATGTTCATTATTGGAGAACAATTATATATTAGATTCTAGATTAGGGTAAGAAATTAAAATATCAAATTTTATATTAAATGAGTTAACTGACGATTAAGTAAATCTAATCAACACTGACAATTGGCAGTTAAATCTAAATTAGTTTGCCTAGTGTAAGTACAAGTTAAAAATTCGAGTTTAATTACATACTTTTAAAACTCCACACCTTCCTGAGTTTAGATGCTAGAAACAACTAATCAGTATAAGAATCGCAAGTACCATTGTAAATTTGCATAATAATAAATCAATTTCAAAATCGTGATAATATACGTTACATAGATTGAAGTGTTTCTAAAATCTTACCCCACCCAACCAATTAACTGTAAACTTGAGGG
>NW_013770339.1:0-786 GCF_000517525.1 Limulus polyphemus
AGCTCTCGTGTAGCTTTGCGCGAAATTCAAAAACAAACAAACATAGCTTACTTTTTTATTTGAAAACTTTGACAGCTTTTTTAAGTTGGTTCTTATAAAAAAATTATTATCAAGAAAGTTTGTCTTGTTTATTTATTTGAAGTTGTGCAGAAAGCTACGCGATGGGCTATCTGTGCTCTGCCCACCACGGGTATCGAAACGCGGTTTCTAGCGTTGTAAGTCCGCAGACATACCGCTATGCCACTGGGGGGGGGCGAAAGTTTGTCTGTCTGTTATTAAGCGCGAAGCTGCACAACGGGTTATCAGTGATCTGCCAAACGCGGATATCGAAACCCGAGTTTTAGCGCTATAAGACCCCGAAGGTATGAACTGAGTTACCAGAGAAAGGGAGGGGACACCTAGAAGGAATAATGACTCACGTATTCTAAGTTAGTTCATCTATAACTCAAATAATAAAAATTTCAAAAAGTCGTAAAATATTTCGACTCTTTACAGATATGTACCAATTATTATACGCTTGCTCTATATTTTAACATTCAAGCAAATGAAGAGAGAGGAATGCGAAGTTTGTTTGTTTTGGAATTTCGCGCAAAGCTACACGAGGGCTATCTGCGCTAGCCGTCCCTAATTTAGCAGTGTAAGACTAGAGGGAAGGCAGCTAGTCATCACCACCCACCGCCAACTCTTGGGCTACTCTTTTACCAACGAATAGTGGGATTGACCGTCACATTATAACGCCCCCACGGCTGAAAGGGCGAGCATGTTTGGCAGTATGCGGATTCGAAC
>NW_013770340.1:0-1249 GCF_000517525.1 Limulus polyphemus
ATATATATTAATTTGTAATGTTTGCTTAAAGTAAAATAGAAGTAAATCTGCTTGTCATCTTAGTGCATTTTTGTTTCACACATTGGCATCAAACCTAGCCAGGGATTGAAAACCATCGAATTTTGTAAATCTCAGATGGTGGAAAAATGTATGTTAGTGATACCGTGATAGTGGTATTCATATTATAGAATAGATATTAGCTATAGCTACTTAATTTATGTGAAACCCTTAATGGTTTGCGAATGCAATGTAGATTCTGAACAGATTTATGTATATATATAGCTTTTCTAACTTAAAGCCATTAATTTATACATATTATTTCTATAATTTCTTTACTACCAAGATTGTCATGTTTATGATACAGATTTAAGGGAAACAAAGATAACTGCATGTTTCACAGATAGTCTTTAAAAGCAATGCCTTTATGGGTGAAACCTGCATTACCATGGTAGTAGTAAATGTAGTATTATTAACGAGTTAATTCCTAAAAGAAAGGAAATTATAAAATATCCTTTAGGTGGAATGGAACAAGGTCGTAAGTATTTAAAAAAAATATTAATCTGTAAATGTCTAATGTTATGAGATTTAAGATATTTAGTCTAAACATTTATGTTTTCATGTTATAATTTGTAGTCATTCTAGAATGAAAAAGGCATAACTTATATTTATTTCCTAATTTTTTAATGTGGTTACGAGATTGGTCAAATCGACCAAACCCGTACAGAGTTACGTTACTGAAAATAACAAAAAATATAAAGTTTTTTCTTAAATATTTGATAACTATCTGAACATTATAAAATTTTGCATGTGAAAGTTGAAAATTTTCTAATGCATAAAAAGCATTTTTAATCTTAAAGTGAAAATTACTTTACATGTTGGATAGACAATATACAAAAAGAAAAAGGCATGAGAAAAACACTGCTTAAAACTTAATAAAAAAAATTGATATTTTGCATATGAAAACTTTGTAATGTTTACTGATAATCTGCCAAATTTTGTTAACATACACTTACTAATTTAAAAGTTATAGCATGAAAACTATAACAAGCACAAAATGGTTACATGCTAAGTTAAGGGCTGCATCTTTTGCTGAAGTGATGCAATTTTTAGCACACAAATTAATATGATACCTAGAGACAATAATACGGTAGATATAGGGTATGATGAAGTTTCATAAAATCAATAATTCAAATCATTGGTACTTGGTGAATCTTCATAACTAAATATTGAAGAAACAAAGTAAACTACT
>NW_013770341.1:0-406 GCF_000517525.1 Limulus polyphemus
TTGGTTGTCCCTTAAAGCTTGTTGCCAGATATACAGCTTTCTGCTTCTCTGTCCATCCATTCATCTCTGCCAGTAGCTCAAACTGTGCTCTATATGCTTCCCACAGTGCCTTCCCATCGAATTCCTGTGGCTTCCTTCGCACTGGATCACTCCTATTACTGACATTCATATCTGGGATGTGACTTCTAACGGGACTGAATATGTCTGCATTAGGGTTTAGCTGCAGGGTCTTGATAGGGCTTGTCATTGTCTGGAGCTGATTAAGTCGATGGTCAATGTATCTTCCTTGTGTGAAAGACAATAGATCGTCCTTTAACGTATCTAATTCGCTTTTAAATTTATTAATGTTTTCCATTTGTACCTCTTGCCATTGTTGTTGATTTTCCTGTAGTTGCTGCTGACTTTC
>NW_013770342.1:0-785 GCF_000517525.1 Limulus polyphemus
ACAATAATTACTATTGACTCTCTGATAATACCTACAGTAATCACTATTGACTCTCTGATGATACCTACAATAATTACTATTGACTCTCTGATGATACCTACAATAATTACTGTTGACTCTCTGATGATACCTGAAATAATTACCGTTGACTCTCTAATGATACCTACAATAATTACTATTGACTCTCTGATGATACCTACAGTAATTACTATTGACTCTCTGATGATACCTACAATAATTACTGTTGACTCTCTGATGGTACCTATAATAATTACTGTTGACTCTCTGATGATACCTACAATAATTATTATTGACTCTCTGATGATACCTGAAATAATTACCGTTGACTCTCTAATGATACCTACAATAATTACTATTGACTCTCTGATGATACCTACAGTAATTACTATTGACTCTCCGATGATACCTACAGTAATTACTATTGACTCTCTGATGATACCTACAATAATTACTGTTGACTCTCTGATGATACTTACAATAATTACTATTGACTCTCTGATGATACCTACAGTATTCACTATTGACTCTCCGATGATACCTACAATAATTACCGTTGACTATCTGATGATATCTATAATAATTACTATTGACTCTCTGATGATACCTACAATAATTACCGTTGACTATCTGATGATATCTATAATAATTACTATTGACTCTCTGATGATACCTACAATAATTACTATTGACTCTCTGATGATACCTACAATAATTACTATTGACTCTCTGATGATACCTACAGTAACTACTATTGACTCTCTGAT
>NW_013770343.1:0-959 GCF_000517525.1 Limulus polyphemus
GTGTATGTCAATGCCTTTATGTGGCATTACGGTAAATGTGTATGTCAATGTCTTTATGTGACATTACGGTAAATGTGTATGTCAATGTCTTTATGTGACATTACGGTAAATGTGTATGTCAATGTCTTTATGTGACATTACGGTAAATGTGTATGTCAATGTCTTTATGTGACATTACGGTAAATGTGTATGTCAATGTCGACTAGATCTGATTTACGAGCTTTATGAAGAAGTATCGGATGTAACTTAACTGATGCTAGAAGACAGCTTATAAGCTAAATAAGAACATTTTTTACAGTTACATCTCAATAAACCTGACAATAGTCGAAATCGCACCGTTCTTCATTGACACAAAAATAGACTGTATAACAATGTTTAAATTATAATTATTTCTTGTATGCTCCTGTCCTTCAATAAAATATAAGACTTTCCTAAGTTGTTAATGTAACTTGTCTTCTTATTAAAACACCGAATTATAGTGACAACATTTTAATCTCAATTTTTTGTTTTGAATTCCATTATTTCAAAATAGCTTAGAAAATTATTGTCTTACTGTAACGGACTGATCTTTATTAGATTAGGTAGAAAAAAAATCCTATGTTTCTTTGTTGTTAAGGTTTTTAGCGTTATAAGCGTTCAGACTTATCGCTGAGCCAATGGGAGACAAAAACTTATGTTGCAATGACATTTATGATACGGACATACTCAGGTAAGTATACCTGTAGTTCTGTTGCGGATTGAAATACAGAAAGTAAGTGTTCCCAATGTTATAACACAGACTTGAAGCACAGACAAGCGAGTGTACCCACAGTTAGGAAATGACTTGTTGCACAGACAAGCGAGTGTACCCACAGTTAGGAAATGACTTGTTGCACAGACAAGCGAGTGTACCCACAGTTAGGAAATGGACTTGTTGCACAGACAAGCGAGTGTACCCACAGTTAGGAAATGGACTTGTT
>NW_013770344.1:0-784 GCF_000517525.1 Limulus polyphemus
TAGCCAAAGATTGTTTGTTTGTTTTTGAATTTCGCGCAAAGCTACACGAGGGCTATCTGCGCTAGCCGTCCCTAATTTAGCAGTGTAAGACTAGAGGGAAGGCAGCTAGTCATCACCACCCACCGCCAACTCTTGGGCTACTCTTTTACCAACGAATAGTCGGATTGATCGTCACATTATAACGCCCCCACGGCTGAAAGGGCGAGCATGTTTGGTGGGATAGGGATTCGAACCTCAGATTGTGAGTCGAGCACCCTAACCACCTGGCCATGCTGGGCCAGTAGGTAAAGAATGTAAGCATTAAGATAAAACACATTTTAGTTAATCTTATCTTCATTTATGTAACGTCTAGTCGGGTTTCAGCTTCATATTTGAACAGTTACTGTTAGCTTTGGAATCGCATAATTCAAGAACTAATTTCACGTGATGTTATTTGAATAATTGTATCAGTCAAACACGCACATGCGCGAGCGATAACAGAATGAAAAAGTTATTGACAATGTTGTTGAACGTTTAAAGCTGTAAGAAGAGATTTGGTGCAAACTTATACAAGAAAGCATTTAAATTATAACTCTAAAACAAATTAGCCATTAACATTAAACATAACTGGTATTTAATCTCCTAGGCCCGGCATGGCCAGGTGGTTAGGGCACTCGTCTCGCAATCTGAGGGTCGAAAATTCGAATCCCCGTCACACCAAAGATGTTTGCCTTTTCAGCCGTGGGAGCGTTATAAAGTGACGGTCAATCTCACTATTCGTTGGTAAAAGAGTAGCCCAAGAGTT
>NW_013770345.1:0-1197 GCF_000517525.1 Limulus polyphemus
GGGAACAGTTTAATAAAACGTAAGATGAATGGACTCAACCTCTTATATTATGGGAACAGTTTAATAAAACGTAAGATGAATGGACTCAACCTCTTATATTATGGGAACAATTTAATAAAACGTAAGATGAATGGACTCAACCTTTTATATCATGGGAACAGTTTAATAAAACGTAAGATGAATGGACTCAACCTCTTATATTATGGGAACAGTGTAATAAAACGTAAGATGAATGGACTCAACCTCTTATATTATGTCCACTACAAATTCTTTGAACAGACTTAACCCTTCGTTTCAAGTCCAAATTATGTAGGCAGACTCAACCCTTCGTTTCAAGTCCAAATTATGTAGGCAGACTCAACCCTTCGTGTTGTGCATGCTGCAAACTCCAGGCAGACACAACCCTTCTCAACATGGACGCCGAAATAACGTCCGCTTAGTAAGGAAGAGGATGGAAGGTTGTTTAAAAGACCTATTGCTCCATAAAACACGACTGGTTTTTATTTAAGCCAACATTTCGCCATTACGGCTTATCGGAGCAAAAAAGGCACTTGCTAACCGATTTAGTCTAATGCAAAATATTTCAAAATAACTCGGGTTTTTGTAATAAAGTGTATTGCATAAAATAATTAATTTAAAATCATTTTGTTGTACATTGTTAAATTGAAAGTACATGCAAACAGACGAACTTTTACTATTTAAAACACGCAAAGAATATGTTCTTATACTATTTAAATACGAACAGTACTAATTAAAAATTCCAGGATGATTTTTTTATTTAACCGATCTTACTTCGGTCTCTCCACATAACCTTTACAATGATAAATTCTAACAGCTTAAACTTCGTTTCGTCTTACTTCGGTCTCTCCACATAACCTTTACAATGATAAATTCTAACAGCTCAAGCTTCGCTTCGTCTTACTTCGGTCTCTCCACATAACCTTTACAATGATAAATTCTAACAGCTCAAGCTTCGCTTCGTTTTTACAAGTTTCGCTCATTATTGTTAAAGGTACATCGAATTATCAGTTGCTTTATGTCGTAGCCCCAGAGGATTAAAGATATATTCTTAACTGAGAATCATTACATCCCCCCCCTCCCAGAAAAACAAAATAACCATAATATAGGACTTATATCATCAACGTCTTACAGAAACGAAGTTTAAGCTGTTAGAATTTATCATTGTAAAGGTTATGT
>NW_013770346.1:0-3345 GCF_000517525.1 Limulus polyphemus
ATTTAAATGTTTATCAATTTAGAATGACAACATTATTCCAGCTTTTAATACACACCAAACTAGTATTAGAACATTCTTTCCATTTAAATAATATCAAACTAGAATTACAACATTCTTCCTGTTTTTAATACACCTCAAACTAGAATTACAACTTTCTTCCCATTTAAATATTTATCAATTTAGAATGACAACGTTATTTCAGTTTTTAATACATACAAAACTACAATTACATCATTATTCCAGTTTTTAATACATACAAAACTAGAATTACAACATTTTTTCCATTTTAAATACATATCAAACGAGAATTACAAAACTATTCAAGTTTTAACACATACCAAACTAGAATTAAAACATTATTTCAGTTTAAAAGCTTATCGAACTAGAATTACAACATTATTCCAGCTTAAATAATTACCAAACTATAATTACAATATTCGTCTAGTTTAAAAACATATCAAACTGAAATTACAACATTTCTCCAACTTAAATATTTTCCAAACTAATATTACAACATGCTTCAAGTTTAGAAACATACCAAAGAAGAATTACAACTTTTTTGCAGTTTTTATTTCACACCAAACTAGAATTACAATATTTTTCCAGCGTAATGACGTACAAATTAGAATTATAATATGCTTCCACTTTAAATACATACCAAATTAGAATTAAAACATTCTTCCAGTTTAAATTTATATCAAACTAGAATTACAACATTCTTCCAGTTTTTAATACACACTAAACTAAAATTACAACATTCTTCCCATTTAGATATTTATCAATTTAGAATGACAAATTATTCCAGTTTTTAATACATACAAAACTACAATTACAACATTCTTCCAGTTTAACCACATATTTTAAACCAGAATAACAACATTATTCCAGTTTGGTATGTATTTAAACTGGAAGAATGTTTTAATTCTAGTTTGGTGTGTATTACAACTGGAATAATGTTGTAAATTTAGTTTGGTATGTATTAAAACCTGGAATAATGTTGTTATTCTAAACTGATAAATATTTAAATGGGAAGAATGTTGTAATTCTAGTTTGGTGTGTATTGAAAATGTTGTAATTCTAGTTTGGTATCTATTTAAGCTTTAAGAGTGTTGTATATCTAGTTTGATATGTAATAAAAACTGGAAGAATGTTGTAATTCTAGTTTGATATGTGTTTAAACTGGAATAATGTTGTAATTCTGGTTTTAAAAGTATAAAAAACTGGAAGAATATTGCAATTCTTGTTTGGTATCTATTTAAGCTGGAAGCATGTTATTATTTTGGCTGATATGTAATAAAAAGTGAAAGAATGTTGTAATTCTTGTTTGGTATGTTGTTAAACATAAAAACTGTTTTAATTTTTTATTGTTTTGTTGTCAAACAGAAATAATGTTGTAATTCTAGTTTGGTATGTGTTTAAACTGGAAGAATGTTGTAATTCTAGTTTGGTATGTATTCAAAACTGGAATATTGTTGTCATTCTAAATTGATAAATATTTAAATGGGATAAAACTAAAATTACAACATTCTTCCAGTTTTTAATGAACGCCAAACAAGAATTACAAAATTATTTCTGTTTGACAACAAAACAAACAATAATTACCACAATTTTTCTGTTTAACAACATACAGAACTAGAATTACAACATTTTTCCAGATTTTACTACATATCAAACTAGAATTACAACATTATTCCAGTTTAAAAACATATCGAACAAGAATAACAACATTTTTCCAGTTTAAATACATACCTAACTTTAATTACAAAATTCTTCTAGTTTTTAATTTGTAATTCTAGTTTGGTATGTTATTCTTCCAGTTTAAAAACATATCAAACTAGAATTACAATATTTTCCAATTGTTAATATACAACAAACTCTAATTGCAACATTCTTCTAGTTTGTAATAGACATCAAACTAGAATTACAACATTGTTTCTGTTTGACAAGAAAACAAACAATAATTACAAAAGTTTTTATATTTAACAACATACCAAACTAGAATTACAACATTCTTCCAGATTTTAATACATATCAAACAAGAATTACAACATTCTTCGAGTTTTTATTACATATCAAACAAAAATTACTACATTCTTTCTGTTTGACAACAAAACAAACTAGAATTACAACATTCTTTCTGTTTGACAACAAAACAAACAATAATTACCACAATATTTCTGTTTAACAACATACCGAACTAGAATAACAACATTTTTCCAGTTTAAATACATACCTAACTTTAATTACAACATTCTTCCAGTTTTTAATAAATACCAAACTAGAATTACAATATTCTTCCAGTTTAAATACATAGTTTGGTATGTATTAAAAACTAGAATAATGTTGTCATTTTAAACTGGTAAATATTTAAATGGGAAGAAAGTTGTAATTCTAGTTTGAAATTCTAGTTTGGTATGCATTAAAACTGGAAGAAAGTTGTAAGTAGAGTTTGGTATGTATTTGAACTAGAATGATGTTGTAATTTCTAGTGCATTAAAAACTGAAAGAATGTTGTAAAGAATGTTGTAATTCTAGTTCGATAGGTTTTTAAACTGAAAGAATGTTGTAATTCTAGTTTGGTATGTGATGAAAACTCTAATAGTTTTGTAATTCTCGTTTGATATGTATTTAAACTGGAAAAATGTTGTAACTGTAGTTTTGTGAAATACTGTTGTTATTCTGGTTTAAAATATGTGTTTAAACTGGAAGAATGTTGTAATTTCTAGATGGTAAATATTTAAGCTGGAAAAGGTTGTAATTCCAGTTTGATAAGTTTTTAAACTAGACGAATGTTGTAATTATAGTTTGGTAATTATTTAAGCTGAAATAATGTTTTAATTCTAGTTCGATAGGTTTTTAAACGGAAATAGGAAGAATGGTGTAATTCTAGTGTGGTGTGTATTAAAAACTAAAATATTTATCAATTTAGAATAACAACATTATTTCAGTTTTAATACATACCAAACTAAAATTACAACATTATTCCAGTTTAAATACATATCAAACTGGAATTACCATATTCTTCCAATTTTTAATTCACACCAAACTAGAATTAAAACATTCTCCCCATTTAAATATTTATCAATTTAGAATGACAACATTATTCCAGTTTTTAATACATACAAAACTACAATTACAACATTCTTCCCATTTAAATATTTATCAATTTCGAATGACAACATTATTCCAGTTTTTATTACATACAAAACTACAATTACAAAATTATTCCCATTTAAATATTTATCCATTTAGAATGACAACATTATTCCAGTTTTTATTACATAAAAACTACAATTACAACATTATTCCCTTTTTAAATATTTATCAATTTAGAATGACAACATT
>NW_013770347.1:0-784 GCF_000517525.1 Limulus polyphemus
AGTGTGGTATATATAAGATGGTCACAACGTGACGGGACAATGTGTGTAGGTAATGAGTAATTGAACTGCAATCAGAGAGTGTATAATTGAACTGAGCACGTGAGACGTTATAGCGTTTGTTATAGAGCGACTGTTGAAATTAAGTGTATCGGTAAAGTTGTATTCGGAAAGAATAAACCAGTTTTATTTAAGAAAGTACTTGTGGCGCTAAAATTTCGTCGGAAAGAATTTACGGAAATTTAACTAACGACTGGAGGCGTAACTTTATCTATAATCAGTTCTGAAGCTTGTGTTTTATCGCGATATGAAACATTATCGAATAATTTTATTTGCCATAGACGTATTTATGATGAACGAATATATATTTGTAATATCTCCATAGATGGCGCCAGTAGATCTGGTCATTAAGCTATACTTTATGAATTTGTGCACAACTAGACAACGAGCTATCTACACTAAATTTCTCATAATCTTGTACAGAATAGAAAGGAAAAGCCGGAGGTATTTCATCCTTTGTGACCTTGAGTGTTTTCGTTATGATATTTCTTTGTCTTAGGTAAAAAACAAACAAAATATTATAGAAATAAACGATACACTACAGCTCCATGTAACAGTATCTATAATTCGTTCTAAAACTTATGTTTTATCGCGACATGAGGCACTATCGAATAATTTTATTTGCCGGAGACATACTCATAGTGAATGAAAATATATTTTAAATATCTCTAAGGATGGCGCTAGAACCACCAACAATCAAGCTATACTTCGTGAATTGTTCTTTGTA
>NW_013770348.1:0-980 GCF_000517525.1 Limulus polyphemus
TGGTGTCACAGCGGCAGCTTTCAATGCTTACATAACAATAAATTTATAGAATTCATTCCTGTGGTGGCCACAGCACAAATATCCCATGTGCAACTTTGTGCTTAAGCAAACAACGCATATTAATGATAGTTCATTAAAGGTTCTTTAAAGTTAAACTTCAAAACTACAATATATATATATACATATGTTACACACATTTTCGTTCGTTTTATGAATTATATAAAACAATCATATCTGTGGCTACACTGGCCTTACTGAAAGATGCGTTTCAACACTGGATATGAAACGTAAAAAAGAATACATGTGTTGAAGTGTTATCTGTAACAAGATAATAAGGTTAAACTTCAAGGAATTTGTGTAAAAATAATGAAACAATTTCAAACTTTCAACGTTTTTAACTTACACAATTAGAATATAAATTCTTAGACTGCTTAACACTCTTAAAACAACCACTCTACATGTTTCAACGTGTATCACGTCATCCTCAGGAGTGCTAAGTCTAAAAAACAACCATTTATACCAAGGTTGATATTAGTCATGTGACTCATACTATTACATAAATAAACGGTAAACCCTAAACAAGGTTACGCCAGCGGTGTATTTTTGGACCTGCTAACCCTTCATCCTTATTCAAAGTTTGGCCATTGTTATTGTGTTTAATTATTTCAATAGATTCTCTGGTATTTCTAATAGCCAAGATAACAGTTGCCTTGGGTTAGACTTAACAAGCGTCTTCAGAGCATCAATATCAATTCCAACAAGTTGGACATCACAGTTTTTAATGCTAAATTTGTTGAATCGTCGTTGATACTCACGAATGTTCAAAACATTTCCATAAACTTCTTTGACATTCTTTGTGGCTACAGAGACGTTGTTTCCCTTCTTGTATTGAAACAGCATTACATACCGAATGTGTGTCTTGTCGTGTGCCACCACTATAAGGGATATAAGGCATATACACTTAAGAACATCATTATTTG
>NW_013770349.1:0-929 GCF_000517525.1 Limulus polyphemus
TACATAATTGAATAGAGTCGGTTAACAATACGAAGAATTGTTTTGTGGCGGAATGACACAAGTTCTTCAAATACCTATGGAATAATAGGTTTCTTTTTTGTGAGTGTAAAACACTTAAATACACCATTTAGATTTTCGATACCTCACTACTATAAAGGCTTGGTTTAGTCTGAAATTTCATTGGTGGTAGTGTCCAGGGTCACTGATGAGGAGTAGAATTCTCCGAAACTTGTCTGGTCCATAAACACCCCCCCCCCCAATGAAAGAATAAACCATTCCAAGCTTTTACTTGTTGTTAAACAAATATTTAAATAACTTTATTCATACATTTTTTTAAATGCTTATACATAAGAATATGTGCGAGTTTGTGTTTAGCCAAATTTTAACTTTTTTTTTAGACAAATATCATAATGAATAAAATATACTTTTATATTGTTGTAATGTTCTATTTTTTGTTAGGGATGGTTTGAATTATTCCGTAAAAAATAATGCAAAGTCTAGCCCACTTTAAGAAAGAGGAAGTGTATTTATTTCTTTTATCAAAAGTTCTCCGAGCGATAGGCCTAACTTCACAAATAACGTTAGTCACTTACTTGCTAACTTCTCCCGTATCTGAATAATTCGTTAAAACACAAACTCGAAATTTACAAAACTGAAGCAAAGACAACTAAAAAGTATACTCTTTAATTCAGTGATCAATCCAACAACTACTCTAGTCTAGTCTAAATGACGTCAAGTGTTCATCATGCCACATCAAAACTGCATCTAGCAAACAAATGGCTATAGCAACAATATTATTAAGGTCAGCGAGGTCACGTGACTAGTGTCACGCCACGTTTCTAGAACTATCTTGTTCCTTCGTGAATGCCCTAGCATTTACTAGATATATGTTTGTCTGGTATATATATAAGACGCTCACAACGTGACAA
>NW_013770350.1:0-1398 GCF_000517525.1 Limulus polyphemus
ACAATAAATCATCCTTTTATGTATTTAATTCGCTTTGAAATTTACTAATGTTTTCCATTTGTACTTCTTCTTTCCTTTCTTGTTCCAGTTGCCACTGCTGTAGTCTCTCTTCTTGTTCATTTTCTTTCTCCTCCAACCACTGCTGTAGTTTGTCTTCTTGTTTCTTTTGTTTTTCCTACAACAGTTGTTGTAATCTCTCTTCTTGTTTCTTTTATTTTTCCTCCCACAATTGCTGTAATCTCTCTTGTTTATTTTGCTGTTCGAGCTGCCACTGCTGTAATCTCTCTTCTTGTTTCTTTTCTCATTCTTCTTGTTTCTTTTCTTTTTTCCTCCAAGAACTGTAATCTCTCTTCTTGTTTCTTTTCTTGTTCTTCTTGTTTCTTTTCTTTCTCCTCCAAACACTGCTGTAATCTCTCTTCTTGTTTATTTTCTCGTTCTTTTTGTTTCTTTTGCTGTTCCTATATTGTTGCCATCAAATCTGCTAAGCTGTAGTTTGATTTGCCACTTCTCGTTTCCATCTTCTTTTTTCATTTTTTTCAGTCCCACTCTCTGACACCAGTTTGTTCTGTATCTGTTCATTTGTTAATTTTCCGTATAATTTCCTTTGGATGACTCTTTAGCGATACAAGTCCTTTCTTAAATAAATCTAGTTTATTCTTTCTCAATACAACTTTGTGATACACTTAATTTCCATAGTCACTTTAACTTAAACACACTGCTATAATTCACAATGATTCACTCACTTTACTTATGGTCACTACCACACTTGACTCAATTGTCCGTTTCTATCTCTGCCTGTCTGCAATAATCTATCCCGTCACTTTATTTGGCGTGCTTATATACAGGAACAGAGGGAATCTAGCAAATACTTGATTATTCGGGATGTTCCTTTTAGATACTCATTATGTGTTACCAGCGTCACGTGACTTCCGCTGTCGTAACAATGGCTTAGCTTAATATGAAACCTTTTCTTTAATAACTTGTGAACCCTAGTACTTGTATAAACAGGTTTATTATGGCTTAGCTTAATATGAAACTTTTTCTTTAATAACTTGTGAACCTTAGTACTTATATAAACAGGTTTATTATGGCTTAGCTTGATATGAAATATTTTCTTAAAAACTTGTGAACCCTAGTACTTGTATAAACAAGTTTATTATGGCTTAGCTTAATATGAAACTTTTTCTTTAAAAACTTGTGAACCTTAGTACTTGTATAAACAGGTTTATTATAGCTTAGCTTAATATTATTACATATCTGCTTGTTTGTTAATTTCCCTTAGAAATTCTTTCTGAGAAACTTCAGCGATACAAGTCTTTTCTTAATTAACACTAGTTTATTCTTTCTCTTTACAAACTTTGTAATACACTTAATTTCCACAGTCACTTTAAACTTAAC
>NW_013770351.1:0-952 GCF_000517525.1 Limulus polyphemus
AATATCGTGCCTTCTACTTTATTCTGTCAGTATGTTCGTTATAGGGAATTTCCTAAAGCTATGAAGAGAGTTTCATGTATGAATATTCTCACATTTATTTATTTTATGGAAGTATTATGGGAAATAAATTACTGATTTTCGAATTTGAAGAACACAAGAACAAGTAAAATCAATAATTATAATAAGAAAAATTCCAAAGTTTGCAAGAAGCCATACACCTAAAAATGATAGCTAAAACAAACGGAATTTTCTATAGTTGTAGATAACGGCAACTTTCATTCTATAAGTAATATACGCGATTTATATTAAATATTTATATTTTTTTAATTTATATTTTCAGAAATCTGATTCATACATCCATGGATATATTTCTTTAAAACTAATTCTTGGTGCCATTTTAAATATTTTTAGTCTTTGAAACAGCAAACTCTTTAACACAAGTTTGACGTAGATTATGTACTGAAGTACAAAAACGTCCAGTTGAAAAAAGAAACACTCGTGCAGCAGGTAAACAAGAATTTACAAACTAAAAGTTTGTGTAATGTGTAAGGCTTAATAAACCTACCTGACACCGACATCGTTACATCGCTGCACCATATCTCGAAACTCGTTTTCTCCGCCACTTCGAGTGTAGTTCAGTTTATAGCTTACTGGTTGGTAACGCTCAAACCATGGTCTTTTGACCTCAAGCTTCCAGTCTGGAGCCCACACAATTCCGTTTTCATTTGGAGGAGACACCTGAAAGAACGAAGACTTGGCCATCAAAATAAATTACTATACATTTTATAATTATTACTATTCCATTACATAATTCTATTTCTGTAAAAAAAAAAAAAGAAGTTAGTAAATTGCCAAAACCTTCATGAATGTGTAGGTAAGAATAGTCCTACAAGCATGTGTTAGGATTACCTTGGGTATATATATATATATATATATATATATATATAGTAGT
>NW_013770352.1:0-785 GCF_000517525.1 Limulus polyphemus
TCTTCTTTTTCAATTTGTCAAAGTAAAAAGGCTTTTACTTATATTTCTTAATAGTATAAATATATACTATGTTGTTGTTGGGCTTAGGATTCTTCTAAAGTAGGTGTCTGTGACTTGTTAGCGATAAATTCAACGATAAATAAATAGAACGCACTTCCCTTGTTTTCAAAATTATATATATATATTCGGAACAAGTTAAACGTATGTATAACAAATTATTCACACTATAGATATTATAAGCATATCATAAACACTATACATGTAGTTCTCTTCATCTTTTCAAAACTCCACTTAGGCCTATTAAATTACTTTAGAATTTCAATTGACAAGCCGAATTATCTTCTCTATTACTATCGCAGTAGTATTCTGTGTGTGATTCACTTACAATTGTGGCGTGAGTTACCGTGATCGTTTGGTCTTCTTTCTTCTAAAAATCCTCTGTTCCTTATATCAAAATGCACTCAGGCTGATTCAATTACTTTAGAACCACACTTTGACGGAATGAAATATTTTTCTTATCTCTTTTTTTACTGTGAGTCTTACTCTAACACATTAAACGTTAGGCCTATGTCAATCGTTAGGCCTATCACGTCAACGGTAGTTAGCTTCACGCCGAACTTTTCCTTGGCCTGTAACTTTACTCTTTTTTGCTTTTATCTGTCTGCTGCTTCCGCTCGTCTCACACTACTTATATGTCATTAACTTAATTCGTCTGCCCCTTCTATATTCTCGACGTCAATGTATTGCACGCGACGTTCGATAGTCTCAACATCAATGAATTATTA
>NW_013770353.1:0-784 GCF_000517525.1 Limulus polyphemus
TCGGTGTCAACTATGAGGACGGTTGTTAGTGCTGGTAACCTCAACAGACCATCCTCACAGAAAGTCGGTATTTCAAATGTTAACTATTGCTGGAGTTCTTCTGACCTCGGAGGACTGACAATGGAAAAGGACAAGTTGGACAACAGTCATCCACAATTAACTGTAACACCTTTATAAGTCTTTGAATAAAGTCACGTAAAGTTGTTTTCTACACCATTCACCTATATCTTCCTTGAAGTCGTTACTTGTTGGCCTCACTTTTAAAACAGTCCCTATTTTCGCGGCCACTTTTTTGTTATAAAACAGTCCTCCAATATCATTTTTCTTTCATATAATGACTGATGCCTGACCACGTTTTTCACCTTTATGTATATCTTACTCAACTTTCACAGCGTGTTGACTTTTTGTTTCTTACAAAAAGTATACGTTAGATTCTTCCTATGTTGAATTCTGTAAAAATCTCGTCTTTTTGTGACAGCTTTCTACTTGTTCTTTTTCTCGTATATTATAGCCACGTTTTAATTTCCTCATTTCTCTCCTTTTATCATCACCTCTCCTTCTTAACTTTCTCCTATCTTAAAATCGTGATTTTATTTCCTCATTTTCATCTTTTATCATCACCTCTCCTTCTTAACTTTCCCCTATCTTAAAACCGTGCTTCCTCATTTTCATCTTTTATCATCACCTCTCCTTCTTAACTTTCTCCTGTCTTAAAACCGTGCTTCCTCATTTTCATCTTTTATCATCACCTTTCCTTCTTAACTTTCTCCTGTCTTAAAACCGT
>NW_013770354.1:0-784 GCF_000517525.1 Limulus polyphemus
GAACTAGAAAAGAAACAAGAAGAGAAATTACAACATTTGTTAGAGGAAAAAGAAAAGAAACAAGAAGAATGAGAAAATAAACAAGAAAAGAAACAAGAAGAACGAGAAAAGAAACAAGAAGAGAGATTACAGCAGTTTGTTGGAGGAAAAAGAAAAGAAACAAGAAGAACGAGAAAAGAAACAAGAAGAAAGATTACAGCATTTGTTGGAGGAAAAAGAAAAGAAATAAGAAGAACGAGAAAAGAAACAAGAAGAAAGATTACAGCATTTGTTGGAGGAAAAAGAAAAGAAACAAGAAGAAAGATTACAGCAGTGGCAAGAAAACCTGCAACAATGGCAGCTCGAACAACAAAATAAACAAGAAGAGAAATCACAACAGTTGTTGGAGGAGAAAGAAAATAAACAAGAAGAACGAGAAAAGAAACAAGAAGAGAGACTACAGCAGTGGCAACTGGAACAAGAAAGGAAACAAGAAGTACAAATGGAAAACATTAATAAATTTAAAAGCGAATTAGATACGTTAAAGGACGATCTATTGTCTAACACAAGGAGGATACATTGACCATCGACTTAATCAGCCCCAGACAATGGCAAGCCCCTTACAGAGCCCGCAGCTAAACCCTAATGCAGACATATTCAGTCCCATTAAAAGTCACATCCCAGATATGAATGTCAGTAATAGGAGTGATCCAGTGCGAAGGAAGCCACAAGAATTCGATGGGAAAGCACCGTGGGAAGCATATAGAGCACAGTTTGAGTTACTGGCAGAGATGAACGGATGGAC
>NW_013770355.1:0-787 GCF_000517525.1 Limulus polyphemus
CTCTTCTTGTTTCTTTTCTTTTCGCCCAACAACTGCTGTAATTTCTTTTCTTGTTTCTTTTCTTTTTCCTCCAACAACTGCTGTAATCTCTCTTCTTGTTTATTTTGTTGTTCGAGCTGCCACTGTTGCAGGTTTTCTTGCAACTGCTGTTGTCTCTCTTCTTGTTTCTTTTCTCGTTCTTCTTGTTTCTTTTCTTTTTCCTCCAACAACTGTTGTAATCTCTCTTTTTATTTATTTTGTTGTTCGAGATGCCACTGTTGCTGTCTCTCTTCTTGTTTCTTTTCTCGTTCTTCTTGTTTCTTTTCTTTTTCCTCCAACAACTGTTGTAATCTCTCTTTTTATTTATTTTCGTTGTTCGAGATGCCACTGTTGCAGGTTTTCTTGCAACTGCTGTTGTCTCTCTTCTTGTTTATATTCTCGTTCTCCTTGTTTCTTTTGCTGTTCTTGTATCGCTGCCATCAAATCTGCTAAGCTGTAGTTTGATTTTCCGCCTCTCGTTTCCATCTTCTTTTTTATTTTTATTTTCTGTCCCATTCTCTGACACCAATTTGTTACATCTCCGTTCGTTAGTTAATTTTTCGTATAATTTCTTTCCGAAGAAACTTTGGCGATACAAGTCCTTTCTTGAATAAAACTGGTTTATTCTTTTTGAATACAACTTTACAATACACTTAATTTCCACAGTCGCGCTATAACAAACGCTATAATTCACATCGAACGTCTCACGTGCTCGACTCAACAATATTCTCTCTCTGTCCGCGGTTCTATTACACAGCATTACATTGTT
>NW_013770356.1:0-1360 GCF_000517525.1 Limulus polyphemus
ATAGCCATCAATTGAAGAAGGACTAAAACCTACCATATGAAGAACATCTATGAGAATCAAGTTCTGGAGTTTAATAACTTGTTTTTATTTATTTTCCAATATTGATTATGATATTGTTTCTATAAATTGGTGAGGTTAACTTATGATCGAGTACATATTGCTTTATTCTCTATGGTATTAAAAACCAACACTGTTTTCTATGTGGAAAACATATTCTTTAAACTAGTGTGATAAATGGTGTTTCTAGTAATTGTTGTTAATAGGGTTAACGTCAGATACTTTATGTGTAGTTTACCTTTGTATTTTATAAATTTTAAAACATCAAATATTTTATGTTACATTTCTCTGTTAATCAACGAAATATTTTCATTGTAAATTAAAGGGCAATAAAATATTATCGAGCTGCTAAAGACATGTTTATCCAGTTCTTCTTTTTTTATTGTTTTATTTGAATATATGTTCAACAAACTTCTCCTTTCTTCCTTTACTTAATTACATATGAACGTCTTCAGACATGAAATGATAAACAGAAATATTTAAACTGTTTGTGTATTTGTTGTAACGAATCACTTCTGAAATTCTGATCATCCTCACGTCCCAACCACGTACATGAATCCATAGATTCTCAACTTTGGACGTCGACACCCAAAACGTCAAGGAAATAATTTTCGTCACAACACCGTAACACAGTAGATGTTATTTTTTCATTAAACAACATATGGAAGTCCAATAACTTCAGCAAAGATATAAAATGAAAAATCTTCTGCTCTTTACAACAGTATAGTACTAAAAAATTTTGTCTTAAAAAAATACTAAACATTTAATAATATAACTTTCTTTTATTAACAGTTTGTGATAATTTCATCCATAAGTTAGAATTTAAACGTTTTCTGACAAAACGATATGTGATGACATTCCGTTGTGAAATACATAAAAGAGTTAATTGCAGTTTCTGTCCAGTTCTGTTAGACACTCCCGTGTGATCCAAGGCGCATATTTGTTAGTTGCAAGAAGTTTTACTAAAGTAGGTGGATTTATAAAAACTAAGCGACCAGTAAATGACAAAAAACCTAACTTTATAAGCAACTTAGTTCTTTCTACCCCAGAATAATCTCCGTATTGTCTTTAAGTGGTCAAACGTATCAGTAACCGTTTTAGTACTAAAGACATTTTACATTCAAATGTGGTAGGGAAGGGTGTCCTGATCTGGTTAGTGACTCGGTTGTGAATGAAGAGCATTTCACTTTTGATTTTGTGAATTTTAACTAATCTTTTGCACCTGAAATAGTAGTAAAGGGTTGAATACTTATACAATTGAGAATATTCTCATTTTCTATGAAAATCGAACTTACTAACATAA
>NW_013770357.1:0-1509 GCF_000517525.1 Limulus polyphemus
TATTACTAACCTTTGAGAACAGTGACAGATGTATTACTAACCTTGAGAACAGTGACAGATGTATTACTGACCTTGAGGGTAATGACAGATGTATTACTAACCTTGAGGGCAGTGACAGATGTATTTGTTGACTTCATCTTCACAAGTGCCACCATTAAAACAAGGATTGCTTTCACATTCGTTCACATCCGAAAGACACCGTGCATCAAAATACCCTCTGGGACAGTCGCATTTAAATCCATTTGCCAGATCAATACATTTACCTCCATTTGCACAAGGACTGCTGGCACATTCATCAATGTTTGTTTCACAGTGAACACCTTTCAAAAAAATTAAAGACTTTTTTATCATACTTTAATTAATTAACTTCTATGTGAGACATTTAAAGTTATTAAGGAAGCTCAAATACATTATTTAGTCAGAAATTGCTAGAAATTAAAATGTTTATATTGCTCATCAACATATTTAACTTTTAGTCCAAGTTACAATTAATTCAGTAATGTCTCTCTCTAGCAGAAGAATTTAGTGGGAAATTAAATAAAAGAGTACAAATTAGCCCTAACATTTTAAAATATAAATAACATTTTTCCTTCTCTCATGTAATTTCTTAGATCTTAATTTGAACAATGGTTTGAAGAGGTATAAGACTAAAGGCTACCTTGTAACTTATCCATGGAAGAAGGTTTTCATGTAATAATAAACGTACTAGGTGACTTTGATATGTAATTTTAATTTAAAGCCAGAGTTATCCAGTGTTGTTAAGCGATTTTCAATTGTTATTCGCCCAAAAAATATTAAATTTTACTCAAACATTAAAATATTAAATTTTACTCAAGCAGAGATAACATATTTTGGAATGGTCTTTCACATGGTACTAAATATTTCATATTTATTTGTTAGTTTTTTTAATTTTGTAATCACTACTAAAACGAACTAAAGTTCGACATTGAACTTACCTATAAAACCAGCTGCACAAACACATGAATAGGAATTGATTCCATCCTCACAGGTGGCGCCGTTGCGGCATGGATTAGTAAAGCACTCATTAACGTTATGTTCACAATTTGGTCCAGATGTTCCGGGACGACAACGACACTGGTATCCATTGATGAGGTCCTCACAGAAGCCGCCATGTTGACAAGGGTTGCTCAGACACTCGTTGATTGGAGTCTGACAGAGGAAACCTGTATAGCCAGGATTACAGTTGCATCTGTAGCTGTTGATGCCATCCACACATTCTCCATGGTGGCAAGGAGAACTGTGACAGTCATTGATGTTTGTCTGACATGTTGGACCTGTAAAGCCTAGAGATACAGAGATATAACTTTAATATAGTAGAAAGAAGTTATTGGGTTACCATTTTATGCCTTAAACTTATTATTTTTGCTTTGAATAGAAATGTAAATAATATTTATAATGTTTGTTTGTTTTGAATTTCGCGCAAAGCTACATGAGGACTATATGCGCTAGCCATCCCCAATTTAGCGGTGAAAGACTAGAGGGAAGGCA
>NW_013770358.1:0-784 GCF_000517525.1 Limulus polyphemus
GGGATCTTGGTGTAATAGTCTCTAAAGCCATCCAAGCAGTGTGCTGTTGCTAGTGGTAGGGCAAATTGGATTTTAGGTTGTATCTACAGAAATATTGAGTACAAGTCTAAAGAGGTTATAATTTCATTGTACAGGTCACTGGAAAGACATCGAATTGTTGGAAAGTGCGTGGTGCCTGGGATGAAGGGGTTGTCATACTAAGAGAGGTTGAAATTTCTCAAATTGTTTTCACTTGTAAAAAGAAGAGTTAGCGGGGGTCTGATTGAGGTGTTTAAGATTCTAAAGGGAATTGATAATGTTGAAGTATAATTTTATTCATATTTAACAGGGAGAATAGTAGGACTAGGGAACGCAAATATAAATGTTGGCAGGGTAGGCGTCATCTTCAGCTAAGACATTTTCATTTTTCTAACAGGGTGGTTGGCCTTTGGAATGGGTTGTTTTCGGAGGTTGTAGAAGCAGTGAATTTAAATGAATTTAAGAAAAAACTTGATAAGTATATGAATGATAAGGGCAGGTTCTAAGATTTTATTTTTTTAATTATTTTAATTTAGTTTAGAAAATGAAACAGCCGGTATGGACCAATAGGTCCCCTGTTGTTCCCAGATGTTACGTTATAGGTTATGTTAATTTTGTGGCTTCAACTAACAACTGAGAGGAAGGAGAAGTGCATTAGTCAGAGAAAGCATGCAAGATCACACGAAAGGTGTTTTTGCCATATCCCATGATCCAAAGCAACTTATGTAACAACCTATTCCAAACAACATATGCAAGGTACAAAACT
>NW_013770359.1:0-1519 GCF_000517525.1 Limulus polyphemus
TAGGTGTAACTCTAGTTACCGAATTTATAACCACCATACTCATCTTTAGCCTTACTTGGTACAACTACTACATGAAAACTTAGTTGTAACTCTAGTTACCGAATTTATAACCATCATACTCATCTTTAGCCTTACTTGGTACAACTACTCCATGAACACCTAGGTGTAACTCTTGTTTCCGAATTTATAACCATCATACATATTTTTAGCCTTACTTGGTACAACTACTCCATGAACACCTAGGTGTAACTCCAGTTAACAAATGTGCATCCCCCATACTCATCTTTAGCGTAATTTGGTACAACACATTTACGAACACGTAGGAGTAACTTTAGTTACAGAATTTTTAACCACCATACTCATCTTTAGCCTTATTTTGTACAACTACTCCATGAACTCTTATGTGTAACTCTATTACCGAATTTAGACCACCATATTCATCTTTAGCCTTACTTGGTACAACTACTTCATGAACACTTACATGTAACTCTAGTTACAGAATTTATAACCACCACACTCATTTTTAGACTTAATTGAAATAACTACTCCATGAACACTTAGGTGTAACTCAAGTTTCGGAATTTATAACCACCATACTCATCTTTAACCTTACTTGGTACAACTACTCCATAAACACCTAGGTGTAACTCTAGTTACAGAATTTATAACACCCATACTCATTTTAGCCTTACTTGTTACATCTACTCCATAAATACCTAGGTGTGACTATGGTTACTGAATTTATATCAAACATACTCATCTTTAGACTTACTTGGTACAACTACTACATGAACACCTAGGTGTAACTATAGTTACCAAATTTATAACCACCATACTCGTCTTCAGCCTTACTTGGTACAAATACTACATAAACTCCTAGGTGTAAAAATAGTCACCGAATTTATAACCACCATACTCATCTTTAGCCTTACTTGGTACAACTACTCCATGAACACTTAGGTGTAACTCTAGTTACAGAATGTATAACCACCATATTCATCTTTAGCCTTACTTGGTACAACTACTTCATGAACACTTACATGTAACTCTAGTTACAGAATTTATAACTACCATATTCATTTTTAGCCTTACTTGGTACAACTACTCCATGAACACTTACATGTAACTCTAGTTACTGAATTTATATTCACTATATTTATCTTTAGCCTTACTTGGTACAAGTACTCCATGAACAATTAGGTGTAACTCTAGTTTCCGAATTTTTAACCACCATATTCATCTTTAGCCTTACTTGGTACAATTACTCCACGAACACATAGGTGTAACTCTAGTTACCGAATTTATAACCACCATATTCATCTTTAGCCTTACTTGGTACAACTACTCCACGATCACCTATGTGTAACTCTAGTTACCGAATTTATAACCACCATACTCATCTTTAGCCTTACTTATGGAGTAGTTGTACCGAACACTTAGGTGTAATTGTAGTTACCGAATTTTTAACCACCATATTCATCTCTAAGCCTTACTTGGTACAACTACTTCATGAACATTT
>NW_013770360.1:0-1519 GCF_000517525.1 Limulus polyphemus
ATCTATTCAATCAAAACACAACTTGTACTTTACTGTTCGTTAAGTTACGTCAACCCCAAGAACTGTGTGTACTTCTAATCTATTCAATCAAAACACAACTTGTATTTTACCTTTCGTTAAGTTACGTCAACCCCAGGAACTGTGTGTACTTCTAATCTATTCAATCAAAACACAACTTGTATTTTCCCTTTCGTTAAGTTACGTCAACCCCAGGAACTGCGTGTACTTCTAATCCATTCAATCAAAACACAACTTATATTTTACTGTTCGTTAAGTTACGTCAACCCCAGGAACTGCGTGTACTTCTAATCTATTCAATCAAAACACAACTTGTATTTTTCCTTTGCTTAATTAACGTCAGCTCTTCGTAAAATAAACCAACCATAAATAGTACGCATGACAGAGAAACACAGCATATATGTTCGACTTCTTGTGTAGTTATAACAGCAACCACACCGTATCAGATCAATGTTTTTACATCTATATGTAAGCCACTATACATGAAATGCTTTTTATTTTAAATCAAAGATAAGAATTACTTCTTTTAATCAGGAAGTTTAGTAAAACTTTATCATTTTAGTTTAAAATGTCATTAAATTTATTTATATCAAATAAATAATCAATGCTATGATCTTCCATCCCGATGTTTAAAAAAGGTCAATTAATTTAGAAAAATCACCTACGTTATATCTTCAAGTATCATAAACTCTGCATCCTGGTGCTAAATGGACACGTGCAAAACGAAAGAAAATATTGTCCCTTTAAAGGAAATGCTTTCAGGTGGTTTTTTTTTTTGTTTTTGAAGTGTCTTCCGTTATTTTCGAATCAGTGTTGAAAAAATAATTAATTGTTCAAACACTTTAGTATACAGACTTGTCAACGTCACTCAAACGCTTTAGTACACAGACTTGTCAACGTCATTTTAAACACTAGATCTAATGATACCACCAAGATCTACTCCATCTTGTCAGACAAACCTAATAAAACTCACGATAACATTTGGAGTCAAACCGTATGAGCTGCTAGAAAAAAACCGCCACTAAAATTAATTATATCCCACACAATAAAACTGTGCATTTAGGTGTTAAGGCCATCATTAAAGTCGAGGATGTTGCCAGAACCTAATCCTGCATCCTGCTCTTAAGTAACTGCTGTAATTACATCACCCAAGATCAATGTCTATTTTCTATCGTTACAGAACTCAACAACTACATTTGTTTAGTCCAGATAAGTTTTATCATATACTAACAAACCTTACCTCTACTTGGTGTTATTAAGGAATTTGAAACCTCAAACTGCCTAAACCGTTTAAAAATTAAATATCTAACAAGTTACTTGAAACATTATTACAAAATACAAAGAACACTACAGAAGAACGGTATTTAACTAAGGGCTTCTGCTATAAATCATTCATTTTGTTCTTCAGCTTAATTAACGGAAAAACAACGTGTTCAAATTGAATTTCAAATGCTTGAATAGAGTTCTTTAAACGTTTTTTAACAATAAATAAAAGCTTGGA
>NW_013770361.1:0-972 GCF_000517525.1 Limulus polyphemus
TGAGAAATTTCTAATTTTTACATTTTAATTACTTTGATAAAATACATGTAACAATATGTATATAACAAAAAGTATTTGTAGTACTTTTAGACATTATTCTGTAAGCCTCATTCACTCCCACAAACATGGTTGTCAAAAAAGGAATTCATCTAGCTTTCAAATATACAATTCATAACATAAAAACTATTATCAATCACTAGAATGGAATGTACAAACATCACTATAATCTATGCTATAAGTATGTTAAAAATAATTCCTTTAGTGTTTGGTGTACCAGTATATGACCTCATATTGAGCAATTCTGCTAACAGTTTACGGAGAAAAAAAAACAGCACGCAAGATTTACCTAGAGGGGAATATGCACTTTCTATTAGTTATAACAAAACATTTAAAGTTGATTAACACGTAATATTGACAGTTTACTAATATCTTAGCTAATCAAGAAGGTAACAGGTTCAAAGTACAGATTGTTGTTTGTAAGTATGTACAGTAATTATAACTGGTTGGAAACTACAACAGTCTATTGTTGATGTTAGAAAATTCTGAAGTAGAGAAACTCACACAAGCCACGTGACACAGAAAAACGAAGATTGAGAGTTTTTTAAATAGTTCTTTTCAAAATCAAGTTGGACTTAATATGCATAAGCTAAAATGGCTGCCCTACATAGAAGTTTTGAAGCCAGTCAGACCGGCTGGTAACTCCATTTCTGCCTGTCACCTAGCTAGCTTTTGAAATAGTCTGTCAGTATTTCTAGTTAACGGAAATGCTGCTACCTAGCAATCTGTATAGATAGTGGTAACTGCCTCTTGACTTGCTTATAAATTCACTCTAAACATGATTTACCAAAGGAAAATCTTATCTTATTCCTCTGTTATAATTTTTCGAGGATATTACTTTTTATCTGGATAAAGGAAAGTGTGCAGACTTAAGAGTACTTAAATTGTCCAAAAGTTTTTGATAAGGTGAGAAAC
>NW_013770362.1:0-3205 GCF_000517525.1 Limulus polyphemus
CAAAGGTCACACATACAACCTCCAAACCGTGTGGACTCTTTCGACCTATAGCTAATTTAGTCGAAGAAGCTGACCTCTCATGTGTAAAATCGTGTGATATGTTCTTTGAATTAAGGCTTAGACCCAATTTAGCATTTCTAAGTCTCGATGTCCAAGACAGCTGACAAGATAATGTTCACAGTTGGTGGTACATCGACTTTTCACTAAGTAGGGGCTGAAATGATTAAAATATTCAGTATAACATAAAATAATTTCTTTATGAAAATAAAAGTTAAAAAGACATTTGAAATTCAGAGTATGTCTACATTACACATAATATCGACCCCACCCCTCAGTGGCACAGCGGTATGTCTACGGACTTACAATAATAGAATCCGGATTTCGATACCCGTGGTGGGCAGAGCACAGATAGCTCATTGTGTAGCTTTCTCCTTAATTACAAACAAACAAACATAATATCAAAAATGTTTTAATATAAATTGTTCAAATCTACATAAATTCAAAATATTATATTATAATTTTGCTTTAGTAGTAGTAGTACACCTTATAATTATTTAAACATATGTTAGTTTAAATATTTGTTGATATTTCAAATTTTGAAAACCTTACTTTATGTACACTCATAAATTATAACATTTTAAGTTTTTTAGTTCACCAAAGCATCAGGTAATCAATACGTTTCCCACACAAACATACCTAGTTTATAACTGGAAAAAGGTTCTCTACAATTCTTGTATTTTGCAGAGTTCAATAGCAAATAAGTACTGTATCAATTTTGCTACAGAGAGTTAACAATTATAATGTGGCCTACTATGGAAGATTATAAAGAGAAAAATCATATGATTAAACACGACGATATTTCCTAATTGTTATTACATTGGGCTGTTGATATTCTGAGAAAACGACAATTAGGATCTATCTAGAAGATGAAAAATACGACAGATATTCCTCATCCAAAGATAATGATTCTGTATAATCACTTGATTTATAATTAAAGGTCTTTTTCAGGACCATCAAATTATGATAGTGAAAATGTCATGAATGTACATTTAGTGTTTTGTATCGTTACGTACAGTGAAAGAATAGAGAAATTCGTTTTTACAGATTATTAAGTTCAGTGACATACAAAATCCATTCTCCATTAATTAAGTTAGATTTAATATTGAATATACAATTTATCTTGACTGTAAAGTATATTCTGTAATGATAAACGCCATTCATAAAATGGAAAGGAAAAATGTATCATTTCTTGTAGACCATTTCTTTTATTATGAGAACAGTATAAACAATAAAATTGAGATATTTTGTCAAGTACTTTTTATTGATAAAAACAACTATTTACAATTTGTAATCTGACCTTAGCTGCTTTCCCTCTAGTAAATCACTGCTAAAGTAAGGATGACTATCCCAGAAAACTCTCTTGTAGCTTTTCTCGAAATTCAAAACTAAGCAAACCATAACTACTCATCATACAAATTAGTATAGAGAGTTGGTGTCATGAACACATTGTCAATTTGTCCAATCACACTGAATGTAAGATTTCCTTACTTTTATATTATGATATAAATAAGACTAATTTACGTTTGTCGTTTTAGTCATTGAAATCAAGTTTGTTTATATATCATGGAAACTTTCCAAATGAAGAGGCGATTATTGAGCATCTTAGATTCAGTCACTTTGGTGAGTGTCCAACAGGTTTTGTTTAGAGGAAGAGGGAAGACAGCTAGTCATCACCACCCACTGCTAACTCTTGTGCTACTATTTAATAAACGAATATTGGGATTCACCATCACATTATAACGTCCCTACTAAAAGGGCAATCATGTTTGGTGGGACGGGGATTTGAATTCGCGACCGTCATATTGCGAATCGAGTGCCTTAACCACCTCGCCTGGTGACTCGTAATATGAGGTTCGCGGATTCGAATTTCCCTCACCAAACATACTCATCCTTTAAGCCCTGGGGGCGTTATAATGTTGTAGCTAATCCCACTGTTCATTGGTAAAAGAGTAGCCCAAGAGAAGGTGGTGTTGATAATTTAGCAGTGAAAGACTACTGGGCTAGCCGTTCCCGACGTTTTTTATTAATGTTCACCCAATAGTTTCATGTTAGTGCCGCTAAAGGTTTAATTGAAATGTTTTGTGAGTTCATTTTTCACGCTAATCTTGTAAATCACAAATCTATAAATACTTTTGCATTTCGTAACTTTGTTCTTGAACTTAAATTTACGAGTCACGATGAAAGGATCCTATCATTGATTAGTATAACAGCATATCTGTTCAATCATTAGTCATAACTACTCTGTCTAGCATGAAACCTGGTGGATAGGTTTTTTTTTAAATTTCGCACACAGCTACACGAGGGCTATATTATTTTCCGAGTGTTCGTGTACAATCAGAATGCTGGTAATTGTGTGAATGAGAGGAAAATTAAAATTTTTCAACTCTATTGTCTTTTCTTGCGCCAAAATCCCTTAACTATTTGTTTGATGTCATTTCCCGAACATTATTTATTTTGTAGTATTCTGAGGGTCTGTTTAATATATCCTGATACCGTTGTTCTCCTCCCTGTTGGTTTCGACTGGCTAAGAAATGTTTGGCCCCATACCCTTTTGAATTTTGTTCATATTTGGTAAAATATGTGCAGTTTTTCCCTAATTGTTGGCCAATTTTGGCAGATTTCTTAGCTATTTTGTTCTTTTTCAAAAATATTTGGCAGAAAACCTCCACAACCACAGAAAGCAGAATTATGGGGCTTAAAGGCTATAGGTCAAAATGTTGGCCAACACTTTTTTGAGTCGAATCTGAAACATAATACCCAAGTGCACACTCTAAGAATCCCCTTAGTATGTGTGAAGAGTTTTAGGTCTCTAGGTTCTTTCCCCTTGGAGCTATGATGGTCACACAGCCAGACAAGTTCTTTTATGATATATATATTTGTTGTTGTTATGACGACAACGACTTATAGACAAATAGTCTGCTCTTAGCAATTACATGTTGCTTTGGTTGAATTTGTTTTTGGTTGTTTGTTGTCAAGTGCATACTTAAATAATGAATTGTCTGTGTTCTGCTCATCGTATATATCCAAATCCAGTTTTAAGCATTTTAAACCCTCAGACTTATTGCTGAGCCATCGGAGACACCTTGGCTGAGAAGTCTGTTTTACAAAATAAAATTACATATTCAGGCATTAATTTTTTTAACTC
>NW_013770363.1:0-781 GCF_000517525.1 Limulus polyphemus
AGTTTTTAATGAAGTATGTCTATTTGTATGTGAATTTCTGAAGTCTTTGCTGAGTTCATCTGAATGAAAAGTGATATTTATGCTAAAACTAGCTGACTGTCCATCATATAACGGTAAATGCTGATAAAATTTCTTTCTGAAAATAAAATCTAAATAATTGTTTTATAAACATGTTTTCTGTAAATGGATTATATTATAGTAGCAATATATATGTATAAGGATTGTAATTTTTTTTGTATATTTGGTCATCTCCTGTAAATAGTTCTTGACTAGAATTTTGACTTGTGTATATTTTCATGTTATGCTCAAATCTGCTTCTTGATAAAACATTAAAAATTGAACCCTGTAGAAAAAGTGGTTGTTGAAGAAATATTGCTACAAGAATAAATATCTGACCATGCAGTTTATTAATTGTGATGGCAAAGGCAAATAATTTGAGGGTGAAGAGAAGATGCATGAAGGTATAACTTTTCATAAAAAATGCTTATAAAGTTTGACTAAATTTTTAAAAATCTTTTACCTAAGTTGAAGAACATCAGAAATAACATATCATAACATCATCTATTGGATTAAAAAGATATTTAAGTTGTGTTTGATTCAGACACACTGGTGTTTATATGTAACTAGCGAAGTATCTGGCATTGCTCAAATGAAAATGGCTTTAAATATCCTGAGTTGTTTTAATTAAATCAACCATATTAACTGTGACCTTTTGAAAAAAAAAATCAAAATGATTTCTTAACTAAATATTTTGCTTAAAATCAAATAAAAATAACAATGT
>NW_013770364.1:0-1423 GCF_000517525.1 Limulus polyphemus
TACAACAACTCCACGAACATCTAGGTGTAACTCTAGTTACACAATTTATAACCACCATACTCATTTTTAGCCTTACTTGGCACAACTACTCCATGAACACGTAGTTGTAACTCTAGTTACAGAATTTATAACCACCAAACTCGTCTTTAGCCTTACTTGGTAAAACTACTCCATAAACACTTAGGTTTAACTCAAGTTACCGAATTTATAACACCCATACTCATCTTTAGCGTTATTTGGTACAACAACTCCACGAACACCTAGGTGTAACTCTAGTTACCGAATTTGTAACCACCATACTCAGCTGTAGCGTTTTTTGGTACAAGAACTCCACGAATACCTAGGTGTAACTCTAGTTACCGAATTTATAATCACCATACTCATCTTTAGCCTTACTTGGCACAACTACTCCATGAATACCTAGGTGTAACTCTAGTTTCCGAATTTATAACCACCATACTCATTTTTAACATTATTTGGTACACCAACTCCACGAACACTTAGGTGTAACTCTAGTTACTGAATTTATAACCACCATACTCATCGTTAGCGTTATTTGGTACAATAACTCCACGAACACCTAGGTGTAACTCTAGTTACCGAATTTGTAACCAACATACTCATCTTTATCGTTATTTGGTACAACAACTCCAGGAACACCTAGGTGTAACTCTAGTTACACAATTCATAACCAATATACTCATCTTTAGTCTTACTTGGTACTACTAGTCCATGAACACCTAGGTGTAACTCTAGTTACAGTATTTATAACCACCATACTCATCCAAAATAACGCTAACGATGAGTATGGTGGTTATAAATTCGGTAACTAGAGTTACACCTAGGTTTTCGTGGAGTGGCTGTACCAAATAACGCTAAAGATGAGTATAGGGTTATATATTCGGTAACTAGAATTAAACCTAAGTGTTCCTGGAGTAGTTGTACCAAGTATGGCTACAGATGAGTATGGTGGTTATAAATACTGTAACTAGAGTTAACCTAGGTGTTCTTGGAGTAGTTGTACCAAGTAAGGCTAAAGATGTACAACAACTCCACGAACACCTAGGTGTAGCTCTAGTTACCGAATTTATAACCACCATACTCATCTTTAGCCTTACTTGGAACAACTACTCCATGAACACCTAGGTGTAACTCTAGTTACGGAATTTATAACCACCATACTCATCTTTAAACTTACTTGGTACAACTACTCCAGGAACACTGAGGTTTATCTCTAGTTACCGAATTTGTAACCACCAGACGCATCTTTAGTGTTATTTGGTACAACAACTCCACGAACACCTAGGTGTAACTCTAGTTTCCGAATTTGTAACCAACATACTCATCTTTAGCGTTATTTGGTACAACAACTCCTCGAATAATTGGTGTAACTCTAGTTACCGAATTTATAACCACCATACTC
>NW_013770365.1:0-785 GCF_000517525.1 Limulus polyphemus
CTTCACTTTCCTACATTTTAATTTTAGAACTTCCACTCATGTCATATTACCAGTTCATCCCAAATTCAGTAAATTTTTTAGACCATAAAGAAAGCAATTTCTTTTAAGATTCATTTTGGTGGTGTAAAGTATATTAGCATTGACTTTGTATCAGAAGTAAGCTAGCTCTATTAATGAGGACTGAAATCTAAGTTGTAAATGTTTTTATGAAGCATATTCTATATAAGGTGTTAATTAGAAGTACATAATAAATCAGTAGAAAAGAAACTGAAACCTATAATGATGAGAATGCATTAATATATTGTTGAGTAACTTGGTTAATCTGTTACATATGTTTGTGTATGAGAAGCTCTTTTTTTTTATATGGAGATTGTGTTAATTATTGACCCTTAAAACAGTAGAACCAATATAACCTTGCATGAACAAGTAAATTTATAAACAGTATTTGATGATTTCCATGAAGAAACATGATCCTTAAATCTAAAATTTTGTAAGCAGCAAATATATTTAAAAATACATTTCAACTGTATTTGAGGATATACCCTATGAAGTATGTTTCATAACTTTTTTTTTTTATTATTGAGAGAATGTTCACCAATATATGGCAAAGTTATAACTAAGGGATATTTATGTATAGATGTAAAGTCATAACTAAAGGGTATTTTTGTGTAGATGTAAAGTCATAACTAAGGGATATTTTTGTGTAGATGTAAAGTCATAACTAAAGGGTATTTATTTGTAGATGTAAAGTCATAACTAAGGGATATTTTTGTGTAGATGTAAAG
>NW_013770366.1:0-1388 GCF_000517525.1 Limulus polyphemus
GAATACAGAAATGGAGTATATTTTTACAGTGAATTCTAGTAACTTTAAATTTTGGTATAGTTATTTCATTATATAAAGTTATCAAACAAATCATTGAAAACCCTGTTTAAATCTTTTAGTTCTATTTTAGTATACAATGTAGTAAAGTCCTATGTAAAAATAGAACTGGTAGTTTTTGAAAATTTTAAATTATTTAAACAATACAAAACTGGAATGTTATTTTTAATAATCCAAAATTAATTATTCTGGTTATTTGAAGACTGTATTTTTATTTTTTCAAACAAGACATCTAAAATATTGTTAAGTACTAAGGAAACAGATTCAGTGACTGTATATAAAGATTTCGTAATAAATCTCAATTTAACTGGATTTTTATGTAATTTTGGAATTGAATATAAAAATGGTAAATTCGTACAAGAATAATCTGTATAGATATTCCATTTTTAATAGCCTTCTTTAAATTACTAATAACATTATTTTTCATTAAAGTACTTTTTGTAAAAGAACTTGTGGTATTAATTTCATTAAGTAAAACTTGTGCGTATAATATTTTACACACAAAACCAAAATTACAGCCAGTTTTATCAATCGGGGTAATAACCAATTGTTTTTAATTTATTTTATTTTATTTTCAAATACATTGAAATAAATATCTAATTTATATCGACATAAATTTAAAGTTCTTAATTGATAATTTTTGTAATTGATAAGATATAATTTCCATTCATAAAGAAACATGGATTGTTTAGGATTGTTTCATTGTTTTAAGAATATAATCATCAAAATTCATTGAATAATTTAATCAAATAGAAGTTGACAACTTACCTTGTTACTGTAATAATAGTGTTTTTAAAGATATCTTTCATAATCATATAGGAAATTTAGAAGTTGTCAAAGATAATGAATTAGAATCAATAGTAAAAAAAGGTAGTAAATATAGAATTTTAAAATGCACAAGAAATGTGAAATCTTAAGAGACTTAGAAAAAATTTACCTATACGAAAAGAGATAAGAGGTCCTATAGGTTTATTATATTTAAAACTGATTATCGGTTGAAATGATTTTATGGGAAAAATATATTTTAGAATACTTTTATGAATAGAAAGAATATGATCCGACCATAGTTATATACTATCAAAAACAAGGAACATCATCCGAACAAAGTTATATACTATCAAAAACAAGGAATATCATCCGAACAAAGTTATATACTATCAAAAACAAGGAACATCATCCGAACAAAGTTATATACTATCAAAAACAAGGAACACCATCCGAACAAAGTTATATACTATCAAAAACAAGGAACGTCATCCGAACAAAGTTATATACTATCAAAAACAAGGAACATCATCCGAACAAAGTTATATACTATCAAAAACAAGGAA
>NW_013770367.1:0-783 GCF_000517525.1 Limulus polyphemus
TTTGCTGGAGTGTATCCAGTGGCTTCATGCTCTGATTTAATATATATACCTGGTTCCATTTCACCATCACCAACTCCTTCAGTCACTTTGACTTCAACTTGATGACACCTAATTAGTTTAACCTCTCTTTTAACAGTTACCGGAACTTGGCCTTTGTTGTTTCCAAACGTCATTTTATCAAAATCAATTACAAACTTCCTCGGTAGTAAGTAGTCCAATCCTAATATGCATTCGTCCTCAATGTCAGCCAAGTATAGTTTGTGTCTGTCAATTATGCCAATGAGCTCAATAGTTACCCACACTGTTCCCCACAACCTTGCAGAATGTCCTGTCACACCATAAAGCTTCTGTATGGCTTCTGGTACTCCTTCGTGATCTAACACCTTGATGCTCACAAGGGTTTGCTGAGACGCAGAATCTATGACAAAGTTGAACCTTTGGCCATCCAGCTTTCCTGTCACATAAACACTGTGTGTGCTTGGCATTTTACGCCTAGCTGTTGGGACTTTCATGATGGAGGTTGGTGAGTGTCCCTCAACACCAACCACTACTGGTCTCCTTGAGGCTGACTTTTTGGTAATATTCTTCTTACACTGGCTCTTCATATGTCCTTGCTTTCCACAATTCCAACAACCTTTCTGGGTAGCAGCCTTTCCTGTCATGGCATCTTCCCTGTGTTGAAGTTTCCAGCATTGAGCTCGCTTGTGTCCAGGTTTATTACAGTGCCAGCAAAGTCCCTCAAACCTCTCTGAAAGCTGACTTTTTCTGGCCTTGAATCCTAAT
>NW_013770368.1:0-785 GCF_000517525.1 Limulus polyphemus
AAAACTCTTCTTTTTCACTCTTACATGTGTGAGGACATGAAATAGCATTAAAAATAATGTTTGTAAAGTTTAAAAAATGTCATGACGTTCTAAGTTAACAAAACCACCTTGAAATGGGTATGGAGAGGGATATTAACATGTCATGAAGTTAGTTGTCAGTATCATTGGCTGAAGTTCAAAGAAGTGAGAAAGCATCTGGCCTTTTGTCAGTCTCTAAGGAATTAGGTATTAGGCCGAACTTTACGACAGGGTGTTGTTTTATTGGTTTGGAACTCGTTTATTAACTTTTTTCAGAAAATATAAGGGGTATGAAAGGTGGATTAAAGTATTTCGAATGAAAGGAATTTCAGAGTGCATTGAGAGATAGTTTGGGCAGATGTTATAGGCGCTATTCAGAAGTAATAAAAAAATACAATATTGTGTGTAGCAATTAGCGAAAAAAACCACAGTAAACGGAACGAAATGTCAAAAGTCTGATATCAGAAAAACTAGTTTTGACACATTCGTGCGTCCTCTTCAGTCTCACGTTGTCTTCTGGCAGGTAAAAAACTGGTAAACAAACGCTCTCGTGACCGCCGATCTTGGAATTCCCTATAAGGACACAGGAGGTTAGGAAATCGTTAAGTTTAAAGTGACCTTGGAAGGTGTTGAAATTAAGCAGGCGTTTGATTAAGCAACTTTCAACGCTTCTTCTTTTTATGTTGTTATCCGTTTTGTATAAAATTTTTGTTTATTTCCAATCAATTTGATGGCTAGAATCTCTCATATGAAGAAAAATGGCATTA
>NW_013770369.1:0-784 GCF_000517525.1 Limulus polyphemus
AGAGTGTAAACTACACAACATACAAGTCAACTACAAATCAGAGTGTAAACTACACAACATACAAGTCAACTACAAATTAGAGTGTAAACTACACAACATACAAGTCAACTACAAATTAGAGTGTAAACTACACAACATACAAGTCAACTACAAATAGAGTGTAAACTACACAACATACAAGTCAACTACAAATCAGAGTGTAAACTACACAACATACAAGTCAGCTACAAATTAGAGTGTAAACTACACAACTTTTGTTTTGGAGGTTAAATTAGTATATATAGAATACAAGCATCTTATTTGCTAAAGTTTAAATGTTTTTGCAACATTTAATATAATTTTGTTTTCAATTTATGTATATCTATTTTTGGTTGAAGATTTGCCACCAAAGAAGCAGCAACACATGCCATAGTAGGCACTCATAATTCAGAGATAAATGGTCAAGTTGTCAAGTGTTCATGGGGGAAGGAGTCATCAGATCCAGCCATTCAACAACCAGCCCAGGTATTCTTATTAAATACTCATCTTTCAGTATAATATGTATATATTTTTCATTGTTATCATTGGTCCAACAAAAAAAACTTTAATTAGTTACCTTAAACAAAATCACTTTATAAGGAAAGGAATCTAACAGTAGATCACTAGGCTAGTGAGGGTTATTAGCAACCTTAAAGTATAATGTAATATAAATGAAAACCTCTCGTCGAGTATTGGCTATTATATTATTTCCCTTTCAATGTTCCCATCTTCATTAAAAGGTGTAAGATGACAACAATCAAATATC
>NW_013770370.1:0-785 GCF_000517525.1 Limulus polyphemus
TTACAGATATGTTATAATGTTAACTTACGCTACAGCTGTGTTATAATGTTAACTTACGTTACAGATATGTTATAATGTTAACTTACGCTACAGATATGTTATAATATTAACTTACGTTACATCTATGTTATAATGTTAACTTACGCTACAGCTATGTTATAATGCTAACTTACGCTACAGATATGTTATAATGTTAACTTACGCTACAGATACACGTTATAATGTTAACTTACGCTACAGCTATGTTATAATGTTAACTTACGCTACAGATATGCTATAAAGTTAACTTACGCTACAGCTATGTTATAATGTTAACTTACGCTACAGCTATGTTATAATGCTAACTTACGCTACAGCTGTATTTTAATGTTAACTTACGCTACAGATATGTTATAATGTTAACTTACGCTACAGCTATGTTATAATGTTAACTTACGCTACAGATATGCTATAAAGTTAACTTACGCTACAGCTATGTTATAATATTAACTTACGCTACAGCTATGTTATAATGCTAACTTACGCTACAGATGTATTATAATGTTAACTTACGCTACAGCTGTATTTTAATGTTAACTTACGCTACAGCTGTATTTTAATCTTAACTTACGCTACAGATATGTTATAATATTAACTTACGCTACAGATATGTTATAATGTTAACTTACGCTACAGATATGTTATAATGTTATCTTACGCTACAGATATGTTATAATGCTAACTTACGCTACAGATATGTTATAATGTTAACTTACGCTACAGCTATGTTATAATGTTAACTTACG
>NW_013770371.1:0-785 GCF_000517525.1 Limulus polyphemus
TACACAAAGATGCGATATCTACCACACAGAAAAGTATGGTTATTTATTAATTCTCGTGCCACTGTGAATGTCGGTACGTAGGTTGCACTTCACAAAGATTGCAGGATAGAATTAAACAACATGTACCCACATCCATAAGAACTAAGAGTGTGAAAGTAAATAATTTACCATGTTGCTCCTGAAAAACAAAAGTTCTACCACCAAAATGTGAATCACCGATTGGTCAGCATATACTAGTGAACCCGACTTGTGCCGACAACTACACGGATAGCATGTTTGAAATTATTGCAAATGGTCGATCTACCTTTCATCTCTATTTTGGAGGCCACCTTAAACCTGTCCCTTGCTGCCAAAATGAATTCCTGTACAATCTACACATCCTTCAGTAGGTCTGTGACATTTCCTCATTGGCTAAAGGACGTGCCAATCAGTGATTGCCTTACCGGCTTACGTTGATCTGTCACATTTTATAAGCTGTACTATTTCCTATAGATCATTTTCCAGGTGGTTATGCTATGATTAATGTCTGGCAAAAAGCTTCAGCAGATATTTCTTTTGCAACATCTCAACCAACAATTGTTAGTTCTCAATGCTATTTTCAAGTTTTGAACAACTTGACTTTCAAGATCTATGTATCTAATGTTACTATTTATCAACATCGACTTTCAATATGTACATGAGCCGATGTTTTCCATTTATGAACGTTATATTTTAAGATCTGTACAAGAACTCAGCTAACAGATGTTTCCATATATCAAAGCTATTTTCAAGTTTTGTACAACAAA
>NW_013770372.1:0-785 GCF_000517525.1 Limulus polyphemus
ATATATACTCCACTCCATTCCTTTCTTTATGTGTTTAATATATATACTCCATTACATTCCTTTCTTTATGTGTTTAATATATATACTCCACTCCATTCCTTTCTTTATGTGTTTAATATATATACTCCATTCCATTCCTTTCTTTATGTGTTTAATATATATATACTCCATTACATTCCTTTCTTTATGTGTTTAATATATATACTCCATTACATTCCTTTCTTTATGTGTTTAATATATACACTCCATTCCATTCCTTTCTTTATGTGTTTAATATATATACTCCATTACATTCCTCTCTTTATGTGTTTTTTCTGTTCATTCTTAACCATCTTCGAAATTTTTCTTTCAAACAGTCTACCGAAGAAGTTCCATTTTGTTTTCGTGAAATTCCCTCCCAAAAAGAAACATTTGGGTTCTTAACAACTTTGTTCTCAGGTTAACCGTTCATGACATACGAAGATTGACGGATCGATATGAAATTTTTGGGACTCAATTTCGTTTGTTGTTAAGCAAAGAATACTGACTGTAATGCATTGTTGGCAAAAAGTTTGGATTTCGATGCAATGAGTGCATCCATCACAATAGGCCACTCAGTAGCCGTGGGGAGTTTTTCCGCTGGATGTAATTGTATAGATAGTATATTGTTACGCCTCCGTTCGTTAGTTAATTTTCCGTCAAAATTCTTTCCGAAGAAACTTTAGCGATGCAAGTCCTTTCTTAAATAAAACTGGTTTATTCTTTCTGAATACAACTTTGCGATACACTTAATTTCCACAGTCGCG
>NW_013770373.1:0-784 GCF_000517525.1 Limulus polyphemus
AATTTAAGTGGTTATTGTTCGGAACAATACTAAGGAAGGGCAGTGTTATAACAGTGAAAGTCACGTGACTCTGGTAACACGTAATGAGTATCTAGAAGGATCCTGAAGGCTGGAGTGTTTGCCAGACGCCCTGAATTTTGTATATATAAGACTGGCAAAAAGTGACGGCATAGATAATTGCAGACAGACAGAGACGGAGAATTGAGTCAAGCGCAGTAGTGACCATAAGTAAAGTGCATGAATTGTTGTGAATTATAGCGTGTGTTTAAGTTAAAGTGACTGTGGAAATTAAGTGTATTGCAAAGTTGTATTGAGAAAGAATAAACTAGTTTTATTTAAGAAAGGACTTGTATCACTAAAGTTTCATCCAAAAGATATTATATGGGAAATTAACAAACGACCAGAGACGTAACAATATTAACTGGTGTGCAAGATAGGCAATATATGCAACAGGCAAGGCCTAGATTTAGATCTAGTAAACATTATAGGCCTAACGTAGTGGTTTGTAATTGTATTGGCTGATTGTAGATCATGTCTTACACCAACTAATGTACTGGACTTTAGGTCTAATTGCAGTTATAACTTTATTTCTAGACCCTAGGTCCATCATCATACAAATTGTAGCCTATATTATAGGCATACTTAGACCTATACTTACTATTAAACTAGGCATTGCACTGGGACAGATCTAATGACTAAGTTAATAGATCTAGATGTAACATTTATTCTAAAATTTAGGCGTAATAAATCTAAATCTAAAATTGATGAGGCAGTGTTATTTCCA
>NW_013770374.1:0-785 GCF_000517525.1 Limulus polyphemus
GCTGTAAAGAACGCACTGTCAGAACCTTTCTGCTCATTTAAACATTATTTTAGATAAAACCTATTACTAATTTGAAATATATTATCCAATTTTTAATTTTGAAAAATTTTATATCGTTTCCACTCAGTTTTTATCAACACTTAGTAGGACACTTTGAATGTTTTAATAATTTATTATATGATAAAATCACCTACATAGAAAGTTATATACAAATAAATAGAGAATATCACAAGGTGAATCGAATAGTGTTATAGTTTCGTGTAAAAGTTACTAGATGGCGCGCCTGTAGCATCAACCAAAAACATTAAACATAGAGTTTTGAAAGTTTGTTAAATTATGTTTCAAAGATATAGAAATTGTGTTAGCCAACAACAGACAAGCGAAACTTATATTTTTGGAAACTGGCGGAATTGACGTGAAAGAAAACAGTAGATACAAGTTTGACAAAGTAATAACTATAAAACTTTTGAAGGTTTTTTTCGTCATCAGATACAAGTACTTGAAGTAGTTTATAGAAAACGGAATATTAATTATGATCACACACACTATGAAACAAAAACATCGAGACATGAGACTACTTAATAAAACTTATTCAGGGTATCTAGGTTCACCAGAATGCTAGTTTAACGACATGAAACTACTTAATAAAACTCATTCAGGGTATCTAGGTTCACCAGAATGCTAGTTTAACGACATGAAACTACTTAATAAAACTTATTCAAAGTATCTAGGTTCACCAGAATGCTAATTTAACGACATGAAACTACTTAATAAAACTTATTCAT
>NW_013770375.1:0-784 GCF_000517525.1 Limulus polyphemus
TGGTACCGTGGCTTCCAATTCAACATACACTTGTATACATGGAGGTACTGTGACTTCCAGTGCAACATACACTTGTATACATGGAGGTACCGTGGCTTCCAATTCAACATACACTTGTATACATGGAGGTACTGTGACTTACAATTCAACATACACTTGTGTACATGGAGGTACTGTGACTTCTACTTCAACATACACTTGTGCAGTTCATTGTTCCTGGACCCAGTTTCGCCATCAAGTGAAAACTCTCCCATTTAACATCAGATCACCACTTGCACAGGCAAAAGTGACTGATAAGCTACACTTTATGTCCATCCCACGAATATTGATGCCAGAACCAAGGTTGGCTATCATTATCTTCATTCTGTGTTATGTGAATAACTGGCTCATTTAAAAAGAAATTAGGTAGAAAATGTATGGTATGCCTGCATATCACAGCAATCCAATAATTCATAGTGAAAATATTAGCTTTTAAATAACATTTTCTCATAAAAGGGCTAGAAAAATAATCATTTGCGTTGTAAACATTTTAAAATTGAAATTTAAAAAAATTGTTAATTTGTTTTTTATGATAGTTCAGAGACCTTAAATATGTAGAATTTTCGATATGGTACATTACCTCCTCTCACATATATGGCTATTATCGTTCAGTGCTGCCCTGTATATGCAAAAATCTTTTTGCATGCCACAAGTCTTGAACTCCCACTTACGCCACGATCAATGTGGTTCAACTGTGTCTTGCATGTGAATCATCATGCAACAACCCTCTACCAACAGGAGTGTG
>NW_013770376.1:0-1887 GCF_000517525.1 Limulus polyphemus
AGTACAGAGTATCGTTAATTCTTGTGTCTTCTTATTGACAGTACACAATATCATTAAATCTTGTGTCTTTTTATTGATAGTACACAGTATTGTTAAATCGTGTGTCTTCTTATTGATAGTACACAGTATTGTTAAATCTTGAGTCTTCTTAATGACAGTACAAAGTATCGTTAAATCTTGTGTCTTCTTATTGAGAGTACACAGTATCGTTAAATATTGTGTCTTCTTATTGATAGTACAGAATATGGTTAAATCTTGTGTCTTCTTATTGACAGTACACAGTGTCGTTAAATCTTGTGTATTCTTTTTGACAGTACACAGTATCGTTAAATATTGTGTCTTTTTATTGATAGTACACAGTATTGTTAAATCTTGTGTCTTCTTATTGAAAGTACACAGTATCGTTAAATCTTGTGTGTTATTATTGACAGTACACAGTATTGTTAAATCTTGTGTCTTCTTATTGGCAGTACACAGTATTGTTAAATCTTGTTTGTTCTTATTGATAGTACACAGTATTTCTACATCTTGTGTCTTCTTATTGACAGAACACAGTATTGTTAAATCTTGTGTCTTCTTACTGACAGTACACATTATCGTTAAATCTTTTGTCTTTTTATTGAGAGTACACAGTATCGTTAAATCTTGTGTCTTCTTATTGACAGTACACAGTATCGTTAAATATTGTGTCTTCTTATTGACAGTACACAGTATCGTTAATTCTTGTGTCTTCTGATTGACAGTACTCAATATCATTAAATCTTGTGTCTTTTTATTGATAGTACCAATACTGTGTGTACTATCAATAAGAAGACACACGATTTAGAGTATTGTTAAATACAAGATTTAACGATACTTTGTACTGTCATTAAGAAGACTCAAGCTCAATAAGAAGACGATACTGTGTACTGTTAAATATTGTGTCTTCTTATTGACAGTACAGAATATGGTTAAATCTTGTGTCTTCTTATTGACAGTACACAGTGTCGTTAAATCTTGTGTCTTCTTATTGACAGTACACAGTATCGTTAAATATTGTGTCTTTTTATTGATAGTACACAGTATTGTTAAATCGTGTGTTTTCTTATTGTAAGTACACAGTATCGTTTAATCTTGTGGCTTCTTATTGACAGTACACAGTATCTTTAAATCTTGTGTCTTCTTATTGACAGTTCACAGTATCGTTAAATCTTGTGTCTTATTATTGACAGTACACAGTATCGTTAAATCTTGTGTCTTTTTATTGACAGTACACAATATCATTAAATCTTGTGTCTATTTATTGATAGTACACAGTATTGTTAAATCGTGTGTCTTCTTATTGATAGTACACAGTATTGTTAAATCTTGAGTCTTCCTTTTGAAAGTACATAGTATCGTTAAATCTTGTGTCTTCTTATTGAAAGTACACAGTATCGTTAAATCTTGTGTGTTCTTATTGACAGTACACAGTATTGTTAAATCTTGTGTCTTCTTATTGGCAGTACACATTTAGATTTAACAATACTGTGTATTGTCAATAAGAAGACACAAGATTTAACAAAACTGTGTACTGTCAATAAGAAGACACACGATTTAGCAATACTGTGTACTATCTATAAAAAGACACAAGATTTAACGGAAGACACAAGATTTAACGATACTGTGTACTTTCAATAAGTAGACACTTTATTGACAGTACACAGTATCGTTAATTCTTGTGTTTTGTTATTGACAGTACACAGTATCGTTAAATCTTGTGTCTATTTATAGATAGTAAACAGTATTGTTAAATCGTGTGTATTCTTATTGATATTACACAGTATTGTTAAATCTTGTGTCTTCTTATTGACAGTACACAGTATCGTAAAATCTTGTGTCTTCTTATTGACAGTACACAGTATCGTT
>NW_013770377.1:0-785 GCF_000517525.1 Limulus polyphemus
CATGATATGTCTAAGATACAAGCATATATAAATAGCTAGATGGGTGAGGATTTCATGATATGTATAATAAGATACAGGCATATATAAATAGCTAGATGGATGAGGATTTCATGATATGTATAATAAGATACAGGCATAAATAAATAGCTATATGGATGAGGATTTCATGATATATATAACAAGATACAGGCAAAAATAAATAGTTTGTTCGTCTGCTGTCAAGCACAAAGCTACACAATGAACAACGTGTGCCCTGCCCATCGCGAATATTGAAACCCGATCTTTAGTGTTATAAACCCTCTGACTTTTCGTTGATAAATAATTAAATATAAATATAACAACAAGTGTACAGACATGTTTATTTGTAAACAGGTACATCTACACAACCAGGTGTAGAGAAACCGTTAAATATAATCGATACATGGATATAGAAATCAACAATATAGAAAGGAAGACGTTTAGTGGCAGACTGATAAATAAATAGATACACATATTGTTTAGTATCCAGTTAGATGTATAGATATACATATTGTTTAGTATCCAGTTAGATGTACTGATACACATGTTGTTTAGTGGCAGACTGATAAATAAATAGATACACATATTGTTTAGTATACAGTTAGATGTATTGATACACATATTGTTTAGTATATAGTTAGATGTATTGATACACATATTGTTTAGTATCCAGTTAGATATATAGATACACATATTGTCTGTGTCCAGTTAGATGTATAGATACACATATTGTTTACTATCCAGTTAGATATATTGATACACATATT
>NW_013770378.1:0-785 GCF_000517525.1 Limulus polyphemus
CTTGTCGAAACGTTGTACATTTGTTGTTATGTTAAACTTATATTAAAGTTTTCTTCATTATTCATTCAAGCCGTCTCCAACCATTATTAGTCTCAAAGTGGGTTCTTCGTCATCGAATTTGAATACTACCTGTATAGTCTCACATTTTGCAACGTCCCATGCAGATTTGAGTCGAATTTTGTGGTTTGTTGTGTTAATGGCTGCAATGATGACATATTTATTCTTCAGATCCACAATAGTTCTACTAACCATTAATCAGTAAGGGCACGGTGGATTATTTGATTCTATTATGGTCCAGTCACTAGATGTAAATTTATTTTTAACAATTTCTGCATGGGTATTTCACTTCTTAGTTGTACAATGACTGCTCTCCTTGCTGTCATGAGAAGTTCAACCTCTCGTGTACTAATTTATCAAGTAGTGCACAGGAATTCCCTGGTCATGCACTGTGAAGGTATTTGAAGTTAGCATAACCTCGCATCTTTGTTTCCAAATGAAGTGAGTTTCCAGTATGCACTTTTCCTCAATGTCAATTATTCACACATTATGAGGCATATAGAAGTTTCTTATAGCAATGGTAACTTCTAACTTTCTTCTTGCTGAAATCTTATGTCCACTTGCTACTTGCACCACTCCCTTTTCATTTTTCATCTCTGGAGGCAACTTCCCACATTTAACCACCACATCATGTCGAATCATTATAGCAGTGGGACCAGTGGCGATCAACATACTGCAAAGCTTCCAATCAACAAACCCGTGGACTTGTAGACTGATTTCTTAAATAT
>NW_013770379.1:0-1419 GCF_000517525.1 Limulus polyphemus
GCCAGTCTAAGTTCATACCGAGATCCTGCCTGCAGGTGGTTACTTGTAGCTACTGCTAGATCCAGGTAGGTGGCGCTGGTGTTTCATCATTCCATTCTTTTTAAACTCCAGTACGTATTCTAAACAGTAAAACTGGATTAACTAAAGCAGACTTGGTAGAGCATGCTGATGTAGTTATTACAGTAATAGTTAGTAAGATATCCTGAAAGTCATCACTGAAGGTAAATCTATAAAAGTAACAAATCTCAACAAATGAAAAGAAAGTTACAAATTTTAACTATAAATATGTATTATAAAACTAAAAATATATACAGAACTATCAAATAGTGTCTTCAAACTAACTTACGTAGAACAGGTCCTTCTTCCTGTGGGGTTCTCCAGTCTAAGGTCAAGGAATCTGTGTCCACACCAACTAGTCTTACATTGGGAGCTGATGGTGGATCTGGAACAAGAACCAAATTTCTTTAGCAGCTGTCAATATAAAACAAATAAAAAGATAAAACAATGCTTTGTTTTTTATGTCGTTAGTAAGTTGGAATGTAAGTGTTGTGACTTAGAACTAACATTGTTAGTAAGTTGGAATGTTAGTGTTGTGACTTAGAATTGACATTGTTAGTAAGTTGGAATGTTAGTGTTGTGACTTAGAATTGACATTGTTAGCAAGTTGGAATGTTAGTGTTGTGACTTAGAACTGACATTGTTAGTAAGTTGGAATGTAAGTGTTGTGACTTAGAAGTAACATTGTTAGTGGGTTGGAATGTAAGTGTTGTGACTTAGAAGTAACACTGTTAGTAAGTTGGAATGTAAGTGTTGTGACTTAGAACTAACATTGTTAATAAGTTGGAATGTAAGTGTTGTGACTTAGATCTAACATTGGTAGTAAGTTGGAATGTAAGTGTTATGACTTAGAAGTAACACTGCTAGTAAGTTGAAAAGTTAGTGTTGTTGGAATGCTAGTGTTGTGACTTAAAATTGATATTGTTAATAACTTATCTAGAGTCCACCCAGAGAACAGTGGGACGGAGTTCTGAAAGGTTACTACGTCAGCTACAAGGTCAAGGACTCTTCAAGTAGATTCTCTTACGAGACTGTGACGAAAGATGACGTCACAGACAAAGATGAAGAAGAAGTAACAATTCGTGGTTTGAACGTTGGAACAGAATACATAGTGACTGTGAAAGCTTTCAATAGTGCAGGAACTGGACCTTCGTCAGAGGAAGTGACGTGTGCCACACTCCGGGGAGGTTCGTTAAATATTACATAAGATTGTATAATGTAGAGGACTTGTTTCTGTTGAAAAATAATATGTCAGTTTTAAGTCACAACACTTACATTTCAAATTACTAACAATGTCAGTTTTAAGTCACAACACTTACATTCCAACTTACTAACACTGTTAGGTTCTAAGTCACAACACTT
>NW_013770380.1:0-812 GCF_000517525.1 Limulus polyphemus
TTGCCAAAAGAACTACGTGTTTATGTAACATCCTTGTGGTCTATAATCCCTGCATTATGCAAAGTCTGAAATAAGAGTTCAGGGGAATATCAATTTCAGCACAGTCTATAATAACATGGAGTATTTATAACTGCTCCTACAAGTTCCTCAGTTCACACAAATTCATTTTACATTCCTCGATTAACAGTGTTATGCTTCACCTTGCTAAATGGCAAGTAGTAAAAAGGCTAAACCTGGGTCCTTCAGTTGCTCTTCTTGGAGTTATTGAAGTGTAATTCATGGTATCTATCCAACAGTATATACATAACATTCTGTATAGTTCAATGTCAATTCTGCTGCAATGATTTTCACTCCCCCACAATATCCAGTATCACAGCATTGGATGAACAAACAATATCTCACCATTTGGTGGGACAATCTATGAGCATTTCCATGCTGCTAGCCAAGTGAGCGATGTCCAAAAGAGTTGTATGTTTGCAGCATTTTGATCCAATATATAATCATCTTTGATAGATTGTTTAGGCAGAGTATTCATGATGAAACTTTGTTGAATGGTTTGTTTGTTTTTGAATTTCGCGCAAAGCTACACGAGGGCTATCTGCGCTAGCCATCCCTAATTTAGCAGTGTAAGACTAGAGGGAAGGCAGCTAACTCTTGGGCTACTCTTTTACCAACGAATAGTGGGATTGACCGTCACATTATAACGCCCCCACGGCTGAAAGGGCGACCATGTTTGGTGGGACAGGGATTCGAACCCGCGACCCTCAGATTGCGAGTAGAGCGCCTTTATCCACTTGGCCATGCCGGGCCAA
>NW_013770381.1:0-785 GCF_000517525.1 Limulus polyphemus
CGAAATGAATTACTCCTTTGATATCTCACCAAAACATCACCTTCTGCGGATGGAGTCCAGGTTTTGGGGTCGGAAGTGATTTTTGTCTAGGACAGAGCCATTGTTAAATATTCGCATAGAGAATCCATTTTTCATCACTGGTGACAACTCTGTCCAAAAATAGTTCACGCGCATTACGCGCCAGAAGAGACGAAGCCACGTTCACACTTTGGAAACGATGATCATCGGAGAGTTCGTGAGGCTCCCAAACACCTTCTTTAAGGAGTTTTCCCATATTCCTTACTTGACTTACTTGACTTAATCCTGCAGACTCCCGGTGGAGCATAGGGCCGCAACAACACCTCGCCAACGGACTGGGCTGCTCTCCTCAGCTGGGTCCACGCCATTCCGGCGGCCTTCGCCATATTCCTTAGATGTTTATGTATTGTTTCATGAGAGTCGTGCAATAGCAGGGCCATTTCACGAGTATGTTACCTTGGGTTAGACTCGACAAGCGTTTTCGGAGCATCAGTATCAATTCCAACATGTCGGCCCCTGCCACACAGATTTTAAGGCTAAAGTCACCTGAACGAAATTTGCTGAACCACCATTGACACCTACGAAAGTTCAAAACATTTCAATAAACGTCTTTGATATTCTTTGTGGCTACAGAAGCGTTGTTTCCCTTCTTATATTCAAACAGCATTGCATTACGAATGTGTGTCTCGTCGTGTGCCATCACTATAATGAATTAGAGTATACTAAACTCTACACATAATATAGGCTACACTAACGTGACGTTTAGG
>NW_013770382.1:0-785 GCF_000517525.1 Limulus polyphemus
AATGATCTACTGTCGTTGTTTATAATAGCTGTTAATGATTGATGTTTATAATAGCTGTTAATGATCTACTGTTGATGTTTATAATAGATGTTAACGATCTACTGCCAATGTTTATAATAGCTGTTAATGATCTACTGTCAATGTTTATAATAACACCGAGAGAAAAAGATGATTTCCTGAAAAATAAAGATGGATTTAAATTCATATTTATTTTAAATATTTAGTGTCTAAGTACTGCTTTGAAGAGCCAAATGGTTTCTTTATGTTTCATATGTCATCTATTCCCTACTGAAATGCTTTTCTCTTTTAAAATGCCTTTACTACTTATAAGTATGAGCTTGTTTATATTCTCCCTTACCTGTCTGTTCCATTCCAACAGCATTCAAACTTGTCAAATATACTGTCATTTTCATATAAACTACAGAGCTTCGACCGAAGATACTCATGTACATGGTAGCACTCAACAGGTTTAGTATCCATGTTCAAGTCCCACACTTTCACGGATAAATAGTCCCTAGAGATCATGTAGCGTCCATTGTTACTAAACTTCACATCTGATATACTAGATATAATTTCTGAGAAGAAACTCCTACTGGTGGGATCTTCTGGTTCTTCAAATACTGAAATAAATCAAATAATAACACTTGTTTTCAAAACAAGACTCTTAAAAGCCACAAAATAATTACTTAGCTGGAGCCAAAATTGGTCCAACACGGGATGTGATAAAAGTCCTTTAATTATGAGGAACAGTAAAGAAAGAGAACACTACATGAGATATGATAAAA
>NW_013770383.1:0-785 GCF_000517525.1 Limulus polyphemus
GTAACATCTGAAAACTACTATCGTGTTGTGGATGTAACATCTGAAAAATACCTTCGTGTTGTGGATGTAACATCTGAAAACTACTATCGTGTTGTGGATGCAACATCTGAAAAATACCTTCGTGTTGTGGATGTAACATTTGAAAACTACTATCGTGTTGTGGATGTAACATCTGAAAACTACCTTTGTGTTGTGGATGTAACATCTGAAAACTACCTTCGTGTTGTGGATGTAACATCTGAAAACTACCTTCGTGTTGTGAATGTAACATCTGAAAACTACCTTCGTGTTGTGGATGTAACATCTGAAAAATACCTTCATGTTGTGGATGTAACATCTTAAAACTACCTTCATGTTGTGGATGTAACATCTGAAAACTACCTTCATCTTGTGGATGTAACATCTGAAAACTAGTATTGCAAACTTTAAGTTAACGAAATTACCATTTTACAAAGTGCTCACTTATATAATTGTATATAAACGTAAAGGGAAATTTACAGGCTGATCTTTGATTGATTGGTTGTCTGTGCTCTGCCCACCGCAGGTATCAAAACCCAGAATTTGGCGTTATAAGCTCTCTGACTTACCGCTAATCCACCAGAGGTCGTCTTACAGGCTGAAGCACGGCATTGATATATACACCTGGAAAAAAGTTAAGCATCCCCAAATATTTTTCAGGATTGCTTATTGAAAATAAGGTTTAATTTTCATGATGTTGAGCAATGTTCATAATTTCAAACATAATTAAAAGGATGTGAGCGTTCAGGTGTGACATTTAAATCAGG
>NW_013770384.1:0-820 GCF_000517525.1 Limulus polyphemus
TGATATATGTTATATATATGGTATCACTATGTCAACGAACTGGGCTTTTCATTATTCTTGTTTTTGTACATACAATCTGAAAGAATTTATCCAACACCAAAAACACATAAAAATACAATAAACAAGATATTTTGACAGTAAATTTCCAATTAGTAATTACAGATTCATTGATAGTCAGTTTGAGTGCAGCTGGAAAGGGGCTTAAAGACATCAAAAGATGAATGGCTGATGTGGTCAGAGACATTTCAGCTTACATAAAATCCACTGGATATAATGTATTGAAGATAACAAATCCTATTGAAACATCGGCTCGGAGAGCACATCAACTGTGTTCATGAAATTCTATGCTGCTAAACCTTACAGTACATAAGCCACTCATCGCAGTGATAAAGCTATTCAGCTACTGCTTGCTTTGTTTAAGAGCAGCAATTATATTCGTGGAGCCATGAATACCTTCTATATTGTAACACTCTCAGCACTGTGTGCATTGATGGAATTCCACTATTATGTAATAGTCCCCTTTCAACATGATGAAACATCCTAACATAAAAGTGGAGTTCCACTATTATGTACTATACCCCTTTCAACATGATGAAACATCCTAACATAAAGTGGAGTTCCACTATTATGTACTAGTCCCCTTTCAACATGATGAAACATCCTAACATAAAGTGGAGTTCCACTATTATGTGCTATACCCTTTCAACATGATGAAACATCCTAACATAAAGTGGAGTTCCACTATTATGTACTATACCCCTTTCAACGTGATGAAACATCCTAACCATAAAGTGGAGTTCTACTATTATGTACTATACCC
>NW_013770385.1:0-784 GCF_000517525.1 Limulus polyphemus
TTTCAATAAGAAGACACAAGATTTATCGATACTGTGTACTGTCAATAAAAAGATATAAGGATTTAACAATACTGTGTACTGTCAATAAGAAGACACAAGATTTAACGGTAATGTGTACTGTCAATAAGAAGACACAAGATATATCGATACTGTGTACTATCATAACAAATCATAAGATTTAATGATACTGTGTACTATCAATAAGAAGCCACAAGATTTAACGATACTGTGTACTGTCAATAAAAAGACAAAAGATTTAAAAATATTGTGTCGTGTCAATAAGAAGATACAGGATTTATCAGCTCTGTGTCTGTCAATAAGAAGACACAAGATTTAAAAATACTGTGTCTTGTCAATAAGAAGATACAGGATTTATCAATACTGTGTACTATCAATAAGAAAACAAGATTTAACAATACTATGTACTATCAATAAGAAGACACAAGTTTTAACGATACTGTGTACTGTCAAGAAGAAGACACAAGATTTAACATTACTATGTACTATCAATAAGAAGACAAGATTTTCCAATACTGTGTACTGTCAATAAGAAGACATATGATTTATCAATACTGTTTACTCTCAATAAGAAGACACGAGATTAAACGATACTGTTTGATGTAAAAAGAAGACACAAGAGTTAACAATACTCTGTACTGTCAAAATGAAGACACAAGATTTAACAATACTATGTACTATCAAAAAGAAGACAAGATTTAACAATAGTGTTTACTGTCAAAAGAAGACACAAGATTTAACAATACTCTGTACTGTCAATAAGAAG
>NW_013770386.1:0-784 GCF_000517525.1 Limulus polyphemus
TAAACCTGGGCACAAGAGAGCTCAATGCTGGAAACTTCAACACAGGGAAGACGATACAACAGTAAAGGCTGCTACCAAGAAAGGCTGTTGGAACTGTGGGGAGCAAAATTTGACAGTTTTGTACGATAACTTCCGTCTAGATATAACTGTGTTATTAATTTGTTTGTTAAGTACGATAAGTCATGTCTAGATATAACTGTGGTATTAATTTTCTGGATATATCTGTGGTATTAATCTCTTTGTTTTGTACGATAAGTCCCATCTAGATATAACTGTTGTATTAATTTGTTTTTTTTATACGATAAGACCCGTCTAGATATAACTGTGGTGTAAATTTGTTTGTTTTGTACGAAAAGTCAAATCTAGATATAACTGTGGTATTCATTTGTTAGTTTTGTACGATGAGTCCCGTCTAGATATAAATGTGGTATTAATTTGATAGTTTTGTACTATAACTTCCGTCTAGATATAACTGTTTTATTAATTTGTTTGTTATGTACGATAAGTCCCGACTAGATATAAGTGTGGTATTAATTTGATAGTTTTGTACGATAAGTCTAGTGTAGATATAACTGTGGTATTAATTTTGATAAAAGAGTTAGTTCAAAGGATCACATATAAAGTGTAATAAACTTAAAATAACACAAAAAAACTCGAACGCTTTCGAATAGTTTACTGTTCTTCTTCAGGTATTAATGTGATATTAATTTGTTATTTTGTACGATAGGTCCCGTCTGGATTTAACTGTGGTATTAATTTGTTGTTTTGTATGATAAGTTCTGTG
>NW_013770387.1:0-1971 GCF_000517525.1 Limulus polyphemus
TAAACAAAAGCTGATTATCCTAGTAGAAACACTAGCTGTAAGTAAGCACAGCTGATTATCCGAGTTGAAACACAAGCTTTAAGTAAACACAGCTGATTATCCGAGTAGAAACACTAGCTATAAATAAACACAGCTGATTATCCGAGTTGAAACACTAACTATAAGTAAACGCAGTTGATTATCCGAGTAGAAACACTAGCTATAAGTAAACACAGCTGATTATCCTAGTAGAAAAACGAGCTATAAGTAAACACAGTTGATTATCCGAGTTGAAACACTAGCTATAAGTAAACGCAGTTGATTATCCGAGTAGAAACATTAGCTGTAAGTAAAACAGATGATTATCCGATTAGAAACACGAGCTTTAAATAAAAACAGCTGATTATCCGAGTTGAAACACAAGCTATAAGTAAAGACAGTTGATTATCCGAGTAGAAACACCTGCTATAAGTAAACGCAGCTGATTATCCGAGTTGAAACACTAACTATAAGTAAACGCAGTTGATTATCCGTGAAGAAATACTAGCTGTAAGTAAACGCAGCTGAGTGTCCGAGTTGAACATTAGCTATAAGTAAACATAGCTGAGTGTATGAGTTGAAACACTAGCTATAAATAAACGTAGATGAGTGTATGAATTTGAAACACCAGCTGTAAGTAAACGTAGCTGAGTGTCCGAGTTGAAACAATAGTTATAAGTAAACATAGCTGAGTGTCCGAGTTGAAACACTAGCTATAAGTAAGCGCAGCTGATTATCCGTGTAGAAACATTAGCTATAAGGAAACATACTTGGATAATCAGCTGGTTTCACTCGGATAATCAGCTGTGTTTACTTATAGCTAGAAGAAACATTAGCTATAAGTAAACACAGCTGATTATCCTAGGATAATCAGCTGTGTTTCTTTATAGCTAGTGTTTCAACTCGGACACTCAGCTGGTTTACTTATAGCTTGTGTTTCAACTCGGATAATCAGCTGGTTTACTTATAGCTTGTTTTTCAATTCGGATAATCAACTTCGTTTATTTATAGCTAGTGATTCTACTCGGATAATCAACTTCGTTTACTTATAGCTAGTGTTTCAACTCGGACACTCAGCTACGTTTACTTACAGCTAGTGTTTCAACTCATACACTAAGCTACGTTTATTTATAGCTAGTGTTTCAACTCATACACTCAGCTACATTTACTTATAGCTAGTGTTTCAACTCGGACACTCAGCTGCGTTTACTTACAGCTAGTGTTTCTACTCGGATAATCAACTGTGTTTACTTATATCTCGTGTTTCTACTAGGATAATCAGCTGTGTTTACTTATAGGTAGTGTTTCTACTCGGATAATCAGCTGTGTTTACTTATAGCTAGTGTTTCAACTCGGATAATCAGCTGCGTTTACTTATAGCTAGTGTTTCTACTAGGATAATCAGCTGTGTTTACTTATAGCTGATATTTCTTCTTGGATAATCAGCTGTGTTTACTTATAGCTCGTGTTTCTACTCGGATAGTCAGCTGTATTTACTTAGAGCTCGTGTTTCTACTAGGATAATCTGCTGTGTTTACTTATAGCTAGTGTTTCTACTCGGATAATCAACTGCGTTTACTTGTAGCTAGTGTTTCTACTAACTTACAGCTAGTGTTTCTACTAATCAGCTGTGTTTACTTATAGCTCGTGTTTCTACTCGGATAATCAGCTGTATTTGGAAACACTAGCTATAAGTAAACACAGTTTGATTATCCGAGTAGAAACACTAGCTATAAGTAAACACAGCTGATTATCCGAGTTGAAACACTAGCTCTAAGTAAATACAGCTGATTATCCGAGTAGAAACACGAGCTATAAGTAAACACAGCTGATTATCCAAGTAGAAACATTAGCTATAAGTAAACACAGCTGATTATCCTAATAGAAACACTAGTTATAAGTAAACGCAGCTGATTATCCGAGTAGAAACTCTAGCTATAAGTAAACACAGCT
>NW_013770388.1:0-826 GCF_000517525.1 Limulus polyphemus
TTTTGAACAGAGTTGTTTAAGCACCTAAATCTAGAATTTATGTAAAAATGCGCTTGAACATAATGTAAGAAGTCCGTCCTTAGATACACTTTGACCTCAGAGTGTCGGTTTAAAATAGAAAAATATTTTTTTTTCGGCACTTACTGGAGTGTCAGATTAATGTTAGGATAGAAATGAATAAAAACCCTATAAGTCGAGCGCTTTCGAAAGGTGGTCCTTTCTTCTTCTTCAGGGGCAAACTGGGAAGGGTGGTGTGATCGAAAGGGGTTTAGTGACGTCATGAAGGTCATCCGGTTTTCCAGCAAATGTTTAGTCTATTTCTCTACGTATAATAAGCATCTTATTTCCGGTACAAGGTAGCCGATAAAAAATGTGTTAGGATAAAATCAGTGCACAGTAATTTCTGGATTTACAAAATCGTTTAAGTAAAAAAATAATTCCACCTCCTTGCATTAGAAGTTGTTACTTACTTTTATATTACAGCTCCAGTGTGTAGAACTTAAACTTGAACAAATAAAACAGCCAAAGAAATCTCAAATGTAAGAGAAGTAGCTGAACAAGCGTGTCATTGATGTGTAGTCTCCTAGTTGGCGTTAACTAGGTTTGATTTCGGGCGGGTTTATGTTGAAATGGTTGAAGTAGAGAATTCTGTGTAGCTTGCAGGAGATAAAGCTCAAAATACAAGTGTTGAGGTAGGAAACTGTAATGATAAAGTTCCTAAACAAGTGTTGAGGTGGGAAACTGTAATGATAAAGTTCCTAAACAAGTGTTGTGGTAAGAAACTGTAATGATAAAGTTCCTAAACAAGTGTTGAGGTAAGAAACTG
>NW_013770389.1:0-782 GCF_000517525.1 Limulus polyphemus
GAGGGCGCCTGGAACAAACTAGAGTTGCCAGGAAAATTCATGGTCCTTCCAGAAACTCCAGCGCGCATGCTCCCGGAGTCACGCGACTTCCGCTATCGTAACAATATAAATATTTTAAAAGCCTTGAATGAATGAAGCTTATGATACCATACAGTAATTATCGACTGTATGTCTATATTTATTTGGAGTTTGACCTCCTTCAATTTTTGACAAAACGACTTTACATTCTGTTGATCCCCACAAGTGATATACTTTTAAAAAAAAGTCGCGAGGGTTCTCCTCCAAAAATGGGAAACAAACGAGTTTTTTGGAACTCTCGGGTTTGATTCAATTGATAATTGGTCAAATGAGAAACCGTTAAAATAACAATATAAATCCACATTTTGGAAATGTTCAGAGTTGGTCCCCATAATATTTCAAAATAAATATCGACGTTTAGATTTTCATACAAGAAATCAAGAGGGGGGTGGGGGTGCTGAAGACGTTCTTGATTGGATGCACCGATTTACTTTAAGCCTACAAAAGCATGGGAGTTCTCGTTCTAAGCAAGGTGGTGATGTTTCACAGATAATTTACGATCGATAATATCAGAGATAATTTACCATTGATGTTTCACAGATAATTTACGATTGATAATATCAGAGATAATTTACCATTGATATTTCACAGATAATTTACGATTGATAATATCAGAGATAATTTACCATTGATATTTCACAGATAATTTACGATTGATAATATCAGAGATAATTTACCATTGATATTTCACAGATAATTTACGA
>NW_013770390.1:0-784 GCF_000517525.1 Limulus polyphemus
TGAAAGGGCGAGCATGTTTGGTGGGATGCGGATTCGAACCCGCGACCCTCAGATTGTGAGTCGAGCGCCTTATCCACCTGGCCATGCCGGGCCTAAAAATTAAGTATAGAACTATCAGTAATCAAAGTGGACAAGGGTTCCATGGGAGGCTAGATAGGGCCACATGAGAGGGAGAACCTTGAAAAGTAAAAGTATTGTTGCGTCAGCGAGGTCACGTGACTAGTATCACGCCACGTACTTCTCGAACCTTCGTGAATTATCGGGAGACTACTAGATTGGGGGTAGTCTGGTATATATAAGATGGTCACAACGTGACGGAACAATGAGTAATTGAATGTATGCGGACAAAATATTGTTGGCCACGTGAGATGTGAATTATAGTGTTTGTTATAGAGCGACTGTTGAAATTAAGTGTATCGTAAAGTTGTATTCGGAAAGAATAAACCAGTTTTATTTAAGAAAGGACTTGTGTCGCTAAAGCTTCGTCGGAACGAATTTACGGAAAATCAACTAACGACTGGAGGCGTAACAAATTGGTGTCAGAGAGTGGGACAAAAAAACGAAAAGAATTGAAAGGAGAAGCGGCAAATCAAACTACAGCATAGCAGACTTGACGGCAGCAATACAAGAGAAGCAAAAGAAACAAGAAGAACGAAAAATAAACAAGAAAAGAAACAAGAAGAGGAGAGATTACAGCAGTTGTTAGAGGAAAAAGAAAAGAAACTAAAGAAAGATTACAGAAGTGGCAAGAAAACCTACAACAATGGCAGCTCGAACAGCAAAA
>NW_013770391.1:0-889 GCF_000517525.1 Limulus polyphemus
CTATTTTTAATTCTGATACTCCCTTGTTCTCTATTCTTCCCTGTCAGCACCACTTATATAAATCATTTTTAATTCTGATACTCCCTTGTTCTCTATTCTTCCCTGTCAGCACCACTTATATAATTCAACCATTTCATCTTCAGTCCATTTTCGAGCTAAATGAGCCTCTGCTTCCCCCTTTCTGTCTTTTGTTTTTACCCATCAGAATCCCTGCCAACCTTCCCTCAGATTTAATTACATATCCATCTTTCGTTTCAATCTTTATTTTGTCTTTCTGTAAAGTTCATCTCTGTAATTCGTCCAACATTACATTTCAAATGTCTTAAATGTCAGAGAGATATAAGGTATTGCACTGGTCGTCTAGCGCCTAAAAATATTTCAATAACCACCCTTTTGCTCCCACCTAACCAGTAATGCTATGGTGCGGAATTGGTCTGTACGTTCTACTGCACTATTTAGCCCTTGTTATGAAATATAATAAGTTAGTTAAGTTAGATCCATGTTTTGCCTTTGCAAGGTACATAGGACTGGTGCTTTCGAAATCTGGTTTCGGATGACGCAAGCAGATGAAAATGGTAACCATTTTTCTTGAATTGGATGCCAATCCATCCCAGGTTAACATTTGATACCCATGACACAGCTGAGTAGACTAGAACAAATGGGGTAAAGTGTCTTGCTCGAGGACACTGGCCTGGCTCGAACTCGCAACTATCCGACAACGACTCCAAAGCTGTGGTTATTGCTTCTCTATTTGTTGTTGTTAGAAGTGCTGATTTTAAATATGATTTTATTAAACTCGTTTGACGAAAAAATGTTAGTGGTAAAAAAAACAGTAGAAAAGACGTGGAAAAATAATAAAAAAAGTGTTAAAAAATTGGTAAAAACACAA
>NW_013770392.1:0-782 GCF_000517525.1 Limulus polyphemus
GGTCAAGTTTGTCTTGTGGTTTACTACCAGATTGTATTGTACTTTACACTACACCAGTAGGGGTCTGTTATTATCATAGTTTACACTGGAAGAGTTATGTCATCAAGGTCAAGTTTGTCTTGTAGTTTACTACCAGATTGTATTGTACTTTACACTACACCAGTAGGGGTCTGTTATTATCTTAGTTTACACTGGAAGAGTTATGTCATCAAGGTCAAGTTTGTCTTGTAGTTTACTACCAGATTGTATTGTACTTTACACTACACCAGTAGGGGTCTGTTATTATCTTAGTTTACACTGGAAAGGCTATGTCGTCAAGATCAAGTTTGTCTTGTGGTTTACTCTACATCTGTAAGCTTTATTTTAACAACTTACCTTGAGACTTAGTCTACACTGGAAGGGCCACGTCGTCAAGATCAAGTTTGTCACCAAGTTAATTGTTGAGGTTAGTAATACGAATGTTTTTCTGGTATCTGTAACTCCAATAAGGAAATAGGGACAACTATCACGATAATATGTCTAACTTCGTTAAGGGTATAGGGACAATTAAAATGCTAGTATTTCCTACTTCGGTAAGAAAATAGGGACACTTAGCATGCTGGCATTACTTACTTAAATAAGGATATAGGGACAATTAAATGCTTGTATTACTTACTTCGGTAAGGATATAGAGATAACTAACATGTTGGTATTACTTGCTTCAGTGAGGATACATGCTGGTATTACTTGCTTCAATAAGGATATAGGGACAACTAGCATGCTGATATTACTTTCTTCAATAT
>NW_013770393.1:0-785 GCF_000517525.1 Limulus polyphemus
CCCGAACAATAGCCACTTACATTAAACCAATAACATTTAACAATAACTTAATTAAAATGTACAGAATTACAAACACAAAATTACAATTCAACAAAGTCTGCCCCCAGTAGCACAGCGGTATGTCTGCGGACTTAAAACGCTAGAATTCGGGTTTCGATACCCGTGGTGGGCAGAGCACAGATAGCCCATTGTGTAGCTTTGTGATTAACTTAAAAAAAAAACAACAACAAAGTCTCTTAATTTTACGGGATGTATCTTCTTCCGTACTGGTCTCTGTCTCGTTGGCTTCTGCTTCATATGGCGTTCATCTGCTTCATCAGGAAATGTCCTATCGTCGATAACAGTCACATCAGTGGTAGTAACTTCATCAAGAGCTTCACTGTTTCCCTTCTCAAAACTGAGTAGAGTTTCTTCTTTGACGGTGGCTTTTTCAGGTGGCACGTCTTCAGCAGCGTCATTTGTCCTGTTGTGCACTTCGTCCCAACTGAAATGTCCTGGACCATGATAACGCCAAAGCCTGTTGACATGCACCACTTTTGGCTTACCTCGCCGACTATATTTTACCCAGAAAGACACGTCTGAGAGACGATCCACTCTGTCATATGGGCCTTCCGATGGAGAAGACAACTTAGGAGACTTCCCTTTGGTCTTCTTGGGATTATACAACCACACCTTGTCTCCTGGTACAAAGCTGACTTCAGTAGATCTCTTATCATAAGATAACTTCATCGAATCAGCAGACATTTTCAAGTTTGAATGCACTTGATGGTGAATATCATCCATCC
>NW_013770394.1:0-783 GCF_000517525.1 Limulus polyphemus
AAACTATAGCATATAGATAATAAAATCAAATATAGTATTCACAGAAAATACACATAAATATCATGAAGACCTCTAAAAGACAGGCACGTGTGTCTTTAGAGCAGAACTATCGTTAACTTGTCTTTTTACTGTCATGCTATCACTGATGAAGACGACAATAAGTTTTTCGTTTCTGTAAAGTCCTCGGTTCTAGAAGACACAGCGATGATGATTTCTTAAGCCTACTTTAGAAAACTGGATATTGTTCTACTCCATTACACTTTTTACCCAGAATTCCATGCTTTCTTCTCTTCAGTTCTCTTACGCTGTCCGGATTAGGCCCACATCCAGTAAGCATTACTATAGATAACAGAGAAAAACACTGCGACCAAAAGCATTGGCAGAGTTCTTTGAAAGTGAGGGCGGGAAACTCCAGACGTATCTGAAAGTTGAAAAAAATATAAATAATTTAATATAACACCTTAAACCTGTATAATATACTAAACCTGCATTTGTGAATGTTCGGAAATAATATAACAACTCAATAATTTAAAGATAATATTAAAGCAAGAGCATTTGGCGCTTGCTATATTATAGGGTAATATAATAAATATAATTAGAACCTGCGTTATTAATGGGATTATGGAGAGTGTATACTTATAATCTGTTTTATTTAGGGATTATAGAGAGTGTATACTTATAATCTGTTTTATTTAGGGATTATAGAGAGTGTACTTATAATCTGTTTTATTTAGGGATTATAGAGAGTGTATACTTATAATCTGTTTTATTTAGGGATTATAG
>NW_013770395.1:0-784 GCF_000517525.1 Limulus polyphemus
TTAACGTCCAGAACACAGGTTGCACTAAAACCGCCACCCATCTTAACGTCCAGAACACAGGTTGCGCTAAAACCGCCATCTATCTTAACGTCCAGAACACCGGTTGCACTAAAACCGCCACCTATCTTAACGGCATGTCTGCGGATTTACGACACTAGAAACCGGGTTTCTTTCGATACTCGTGTTGGGCAGAGCACAGATAGCTGATTATGTAGCTTTGTGCTTAACTTCAAACAAACTAATTAGTAATTTCTATAGTTTATTGATTAATTAACTTCAAAAGAACTCCAACTGATACAGAAATTAAGTTTTATGTTAATTTCTTAATATTTTTAATTAGAATTAGTTTTTAAGTTGTTTTTAATTTAGAGTCAAGTTCCAGAGGTGTAAATCATTTTAGATGTTTCGGAACAGCTATAGCAAAAGGAAATTACACATATAGGGTGGGCCAAAAGTCACTGGACGTTTAGAAGGAAAAACGTACTTCCTATAACCAGTCTCTAGCCAGATAACACATTGTAAACATACAAATAAATGATCAATTCAAAGACAGTATCTGTACAGATTTACAACACAATATCTGTCTGATTCACAACACAATATCTGTCTGATTTACAACACAATATCTGTCTGATTCACAACACAATATCTACTATCCATCTGATTCACAACACAATATCTACTATCCATCTGATTCACAACAACACAATATCTACTATCCATCTGATTCACAACAACACAATATCTACTATCCATCCGATTCACAACAACACAATATCTACTA
>NW_013770396.1:0-784 GCF_000517525.1 Limulus polyphemus
GTAGTGTTAGTTCGTTTACGAAATAAAATCCCTGAAAGATACGCGATATTTCTAGAAATTATAATTATTTTGCTCTCTTGATGCTGGGCGTGGCCTAGTATTTATGGCGCCTGTACTGCGATTCTAAGGGTTCATGGTTCAAGACACAATGTCGCCAAAATGCACTCAGCACTTCGAGGCTGTTGGTGCGCTATAAGAGTGGCAAGTAATTTGTTTGTTTGTTTGCAATTAAGAACAAAACTACACAATGGGCTATCTGCACTCTGCCCACCACGGGTATCGAAACCCGGATTCTAGCGTTGTAAGTCCACAGACATACCGCTGTGCCACTTGGGGGGCGAGTGACAAGTAAGCCTCTCTATTAGGGCCGTTGGTGCGCTATAAGAGTGACAATTAAGCCACCCTATTAGGGTTGTGGGTGCGGTATAGGAGTGACAATTAAGCCACCCTATTAGGGTTGTGGGTGCGGTATAGGAGTGACAATTAAGTTTCACTATTCTGTCAGACAAGAGATAGCGGTAAATGCTGGTGACTAGATCCTTCGTTATAGTCTATAAGTTGCGAAAATATGTTTAGAGTTTTCTACATTCTGAAAATTTTCTAAAACAAAGAGAAAACAAAACATTGATAAATGTAGGGAAAAGTAAAAACAAGCAGCATTCTTTGGTCATGTGATGAGGGATGGAACAACTGGGAAAAGAAGTAGATGTAGACAACGACAGAAGATTCCGGAGAGTTTAACAATCTGGCTACACAGAGAGAGAGAGAGGGAGAGTGTCGTGGG
>NW_013770397.1:0-783 GCF_000517525.1 Limulus polyphemus
ATGGCTACTCGTTTACCGCCGAATAGTGGGATTGACCGTCACGTTATAACGCCCCCACGGCTGAAAGGGGCGAGCATGTTTGGTGTGACGGGGATTCGAACCCGCGATCCTCAGATTGCGAGTCGAGTGCCTTAACCACCTGGCCATGGCGGGCCCGTTAAATAGTTAGCTTGCAATATAATATCGGATAATGAATTCGATGAAAGATCGTAACATTATTCACATACTTAAATTAACTTAGGTTACTATATGGTGAAGTACAAAGGACTCGAAGCCGCATAGAAAACATAATTTCATTCAATGCCTTGATTACTGCCACGAAAGAAACCTTGTAGTGCTACAGCTGGTTATTACAAACAGATGCCAATCTCACAAGTGTTCAAAGGCAGACTGCAGGTGTGTGGGTGGGGGATGTTCGCATTCTTGTAGAATACACGGCGGAATATTTCTTCCACTACCCCTGATAAAGGATCCTTTCCAAACACTCTTGTTATTCTTGCTAATGTAGGTTATCTTACATAGGCAGGTTTTACTGAGGCTTGAAACTATACATTTGTAAAAGTTGCTCAGTTTCAACAACGCTAATTAATAAAGTCAGGGGGCCCGGCATGGCCAGGTGGTTAGGGCGCACGACTCGCAATTTCGGGGTCGCGGGTTCGAATTCCCGTCACACCAAACATGCTCGCCCTTTTTTCAGCCGTGGGGGCGTTATAATGCGACGGTCAATCCAACTATTCGTTCGTAAAAGAGTAGCCCCAAGAGTTGGCGGTGGGTGGTAGGTGA
>NW_013770398.1:0-784 GCF_000517525.1 Limulus polyphemus
ATAAATATCATACTCATCTTTAGCTTTATTTGGTACAACAACTCCACGAATACCTAGGTGTAACTCTAGTTACAGAATTTATAACCACCATACTCATCTTTTGCCTTACTTGGCACAACTACTCCATGAACACCTAGGTGTAACTCTAGTTTCCGAATTTATAACCACCATACTCATCTTTAGCCTTATTTGGTACAACTACTCCATGAACACCTAGGTGTAACTCTAGTTTCTGAATTTATAACCACCATACTCGTCTTTAGCCTTACTTGATACAACTACTCCATGAACACCTAGGTGTAACTCTAGTTAACCAATTTGTAACCCCCATACTCATCTTTAGCGTTATTTGGTACAACAACTCCACGAACACCTAGGTGTAACTCTAGTTAACGAATTTGTAACCACTATACTCATCTTTAGCGTTATTTGGTACAACAACTCCACGAATACCTAGGTGTAACTCTAGTTACAGAATTCATAACCACAATACTCATTTTTAGCCTTACTTGGTACTACTACTCCATGAACTCTTAAGTGTAACTCTAATTACCGAATTTAAAACCACCATATTCATCTTTAGTCTTACTTCGTACAACTACTCCATGAACACCTAGGTGTAACCCTAGTTACCAAATTTATAACCAGCATACTCATCTTTAGCCTTACTTGGTACAACGACTCCATGAATACCTAGGTGTTACTCTAGTTACAGAATTTATAACCACCATACTCATCTTTAGCCTTACTTGGTACAACTACTCCATGAACACCTAGGTGTAAC